>NW_024100487.1:407500-672297 GCF_016545835.1 Crotalus tigris
CGGCACTGGAAACAAGGGACTTATTACCGTTTTTCACCCTTAGTGACCATTGCAGCATCTCCATGGTTACATGATCAGATCCTTGGCAACCCACTCATATTGATGATCCATGCAATGTGATCTCCTTTCGCGCCCTTCTGATAAGCAAAGTCAATGGGGAAGTGTTCTGTCCCAGCCTACGTGAGTCCTTATTATGCTCATAAGGAGAAACCCTCTTCCAACAAGCAGGCATTTGTTAAGTGAGTTTTGCCTCATTTTATGGCCTTTCTTGCCTCTGTTGTTAAGTGAATCACTGTAGTTGTTAAGTTAGCAGCCCAGTTATTAAATGAATCTGGCTTCCTCCATTGACTTTGTTTGTCAGAAAGTCACAAAAGGGGTATCATCTGATCCTGGGACACTGTTCTGTCCCAGCCTACGTGAGTCCTTGTTAAGCTCACAAGGAGACACCCATTTTCCAACAAGCAAGCTGGAACCGCAAGAAAAAAACAATCCCCTTTTATTATTCACAGACCTAAGTCAATGTCCAAGGCAAACAACCACGGGTCACAGAAACTCGATCCTCAACACGAATGGCTGTCTTTGGCAACCAGCACCTCCCACACCTTCCCTTTTATAATTCAGCCAAGGCGTGGCTTCCTATTGCCTTCTCCTTTGCCTTTGGAGCCGCCCCATTGCATTCCTCTGTCCTACTCGCTTCTCTTGCCTGCGCATTCGTGCATCTGTGATTTGTCCCAGCTGATCTTCATCACTGTCCAACTCAGGTCCCAGCACAGCTGTGTCTCAGCCTGAGTGCAAGTAGAGGGGCCAGGCTCCTCATCTGACTGTAAGTCTTGGAGCTCCTCAGAGCCTTCCTCTGACTCTGATGTCACTCCAGGCCCCTCCTCCTCCTCCTCTGATTCCTCAGACTCAGCTGCCAGGTCCACTGGCTGGCGAGGAATCACAACAGGAAGTCAGATTCACTTAACAACTGTGTTACTAGCTTAACAACTGCAGTGATTTACTTCAGAACTGTGGGAAAGGAGGCTGTAAAAGGGGGCAAAACTCACTTAACAACTGTCTTGCTCTGCTACAGAAACTTTGGGCTCGATTGTGGCCAAGGGCAACATGCAGTAAACAGTGAGGACTAGTCTTGGGGTACTTGTGAGTGTGTTGTCCAAAGGCCAGGTGGTATTATGTCCGCTTTCTGTAGTTTGAGAGCCCACTAACTCAGCTAGACATAAAAAAAAAAGAAAACCCATGACAGTGTCGTGTAGGCCCCAACACAGCACTGCTGAAAAAGTGACACTAATAAGCCAATCATCTCTCTTGGTTGCCTGGTTAAAGAAATGAAGTCCTTTTCCCCCAAAGAGAAAGAGAGGAAAGCACTACCCTTCGACAAGAGCGATCCCACCACGATGGGCTCCTCAAAGAGTATTTTCTATCATCTCTTTCCTTGACATTCACGCTGTGTAACTCAACAGAAGAATCGATTTTCAGCAGTTGGGAAGCCATCTGCAAGGATGGAGGTGTTATTCTCACCCCTTAGAGAAGGAAGGCAATTATTGCATCGCCTCCTTGTTCTTCTTCACCTCTTTTCCTTTCCAAACTCCAGCATAGGAGGGAGGGCCTGTGTAAGATCCTCTCCAAATATTACCTGCTCTCCTTTTCTGGCTTCTGTCCATCAATGTCCCAAGACAAGACTGTTTCCTGAAGGCCCTTCCTGGAACTGCTGCGCTGATGCTTTCTCTATGCTGGGTCTTTCTCCCATTTAGTTTTAGGCAGGAAGGAAGACAAGGCAGGAAAACAGAGAAGCCAATTAAGCCTTCTCTGAAAAATATTTTGGAAGGGGATTTTTTTTGGGGGGGGGGGGGCGAGTAAGCTTGAAAATGTAACATCTTTTTGTCATTGACGACTGAAAATATGAAGATATTTTTTGTCACTGACATTGTCAAAATTTACTAGCAGTGGATTATCTTTATTTCAGCCACTGACTAGCATAAAGCAACATTTTTCTCTGAAAAAAAATCCTTTATGTTTGATGTGAATGGTATATTCGTCATCTTTTTTTGTACACATCTTATTTTTATTTCTAGTGTTAGTGTTGGGTGGTTTTTAACTTTGTTTTTTTCTCTTTTTGTTTAAATAATGACAAGAAGAAGAAGAAGAAGGAGGAGGAGGAGGAGGAGGAGGAGGAGGAGGAGGAGGAGGAGAGAGAAGGAGGAGGAGAAGGAGGAGAAGGAGAAGGAGAAGGAGAAGGAGAAGAAGGATTGGAAGGGATCTTGGAGGTCATCTAGTCCAACCCCCTGCTCAGGTAGGAAATCCTATACCATTTCAGAGAAATTGCTGTCCAGTCTCTTCTTAAAAACTTCCAATGTTGGAGCATTCACCCCTTCTGGAGGCAGGTTGTTCCACTGGTTAATTATTCTAACTGTCAGGAAGTTTCTCCTTAGTTCTAGGTTGCTTCTCTCCTTCTCTTCTTCTAAGTTTGCAAATAAAATAAAAATTTTGTGGAAAAAAGCTTTCAACAAAGGTTGACATTCTAATACAGGGGTCCCCAAGCCCCTGATCCATTGACCGGGACCGGTCCTTAGCATGCCAGCAACCGGTCCACATAAACAAACGAAGCTCCATCCATGGGATGCAGGCAGCACACAAAACCACTCCCCCTCCACTCCACGGAAAAACATCTGTCCAGGTAACCGGTCCCTGGTGTCCAAAATGTTGGGGACCTCTGTTCTAATAGTTGACAAATCTTGCTTTCCATATACAGAAGCCATGTATCAGAAAGATAAGAATGAAAGTAAAAAAGAAAAAAGAAAATCAGTGTGGTTGATCAAAGACTGTGACTGCAATATGAGTTGAAGGAAGGAGCAAAAATTCTTATTTAAAAGAAATGGAAAATCTGATTTTTATCACAATAATAGGTTTACTGGGCTGCATTTAAGCATCCATGGAGATTCATAATCATCCAGATCAGTGATTCTCAACCTGTGGGTCGGGACCCCATTTGGGGTCGAACGACCATTTCATGGGGGTCGCCAAACAACGCAGTCCGCCATTTTTCCCCCCTTTTCCTTAGCTGTGCTACTCCCTTTTATTCTATTGGCTTTGGAAAGCCAATAGAATAGACTCTCTTGAATAGAGTCTAATTCTGTTGGCTTTCAAAAGCCAATAGGAATTGTCCAGGCTGTCTCTGCCCTGCTGAGCCCGCCAAAAGTCCCATTCTGCAAACGGTGCTGCACCAGTTGAGTAGTCCTCGACTTACGACCGGTTGAGTAGTCCTCGACTTACAACCGGTTGGGGGTTGTGGCATTAAAAAGGTTGAGAACCACTGATCCAGATCATGGCTGTTCCAAAGGTGCTTTTCCAAGAAGCAACTGGACTCTCTTGATTTTTCCTTGAAGACATTTCACTTCTCATCCAAGAAGCTTCTTCAGTTCTGTTCTTCAGGCCGCACCGAAGAAGCTTTTTGGCTGAGAAGCGAAACGTCTTCAAGGAAAAACAAAGAAACCCCAGTTGCCTCTTCCAAAAACAAAAGCGCCTTTGGGCTGTATATTTATGGTAGTAAATTCACCACCACCATTATTTGGCTAAGCATATTTCACGTAGAGAGAATTAACACGGCATAGCGGTTGAGGATTGGAACCAGGGAGAGCAAAGTTCAAATTTCAGGTAGGTTATTGGGATGAGGTTACTATTTTTGCAATAATATAAGGATGACCTCTGTGCCTTGAGCTCCAGTGGAAAAGCGTGGCTTGAACGAAATTATAGCTATGAAAAAAACAAAAACAAAAAACCTCACTTCCTTACTTCCTTAATATTTTTCCCACTCTGCTCTCAAACATTAGTTCTTCCAGATTCCGCACTGCCCAGGTTCTCAGCCACTTCCCAACTGAAATCCTCTGTTTTGTTTTTGTTTTGTTTTTTAAACTCATGCTTCTTTCTTCCTCAAATTTCTGCCACCGTTCTGCCAATGCCTGACCAAGGAAAACAAACGTATGCGAGCATGACAGTTTATTTTCTTTGGGCTCAAAAAAAACGCCTTCAGGCGTTTTCAGAACTTTGAGAAGGATAAAATTACAACAGCATTTCACACTGAGGCCCCACGTAAGTAACATGTCCTGCAGCAGCCAGCAGGCTTCACAACGGACCGTGTTATATTATTTTACTTCGTGTGAGCAAGCATGGCGTGATGCAATTGGAAGAGAATTCTCCCGATTCACAGCTTTGGGTGTTTCTCCCTGGCAAGAATAGCCAACACTCCAGAAGACAGGCTTAAGATACAGAAGGATCTGGACGGACTTGAACACTGGGCACTAACTAACAAAATGAAATTCAATGGTGAAAAAAGCAAGGTTCTACATTTAGGCAAGAAAAACCAAACGCACAAGTACAGCATAGGTGGCACCATGCTCAATAGTAGTAACTGTGAGAGGGACCTCGGAGTCCTAGTAGACAATCACTTAAATAGGAGCCAGCAGTGTGCTGCAGCTGCCAAAAAGGCCAACACAGTGCTAGGCTGCATTAACAGAGGGATAGAATCAAGATCACGTGAAGTATTAATACCACTCTTCAATGCCTTGGTAAGGCCACACTTGGAATACTGCATCCAGTTTTGGTCACCACGATGTAAAAAAGATGTTGAGACTCTAGAAAGAGTACAGAGAAGAGCAAACAAAGATGATTAGGGGACTGGAGGCTAAAACATATAAGGAACGGTTGCTAGAATTGGATATGTCTAGTTTAACGAAGAGAAGGAAAAGGGGGGACATGATAGCAGTATTCCAATATCTCAGGGGCTGCCATAAAGAAGAGGGAATTAAGCTATTTTCCAAAGCACCTGAAGGCAGGACAAGAAGCAACGGGTGGAAACTAATCAAGGAGAGAAGCAAACTAGAACTAAGGAGAAACTTCCTGACAGTGAGAACAATTAATCAGTGGAACAGCCTGCCTCCAGAAGCAGTAAATGCTCCAACACTGGAAGTTTTTAAGAAGAGACTGGACAGCCATTGTCCGAAATGGTGTAGGGTTTCCTGCCTGAGCAGGGGGTTGGACTAGATGACCTCCAAGGTCCCTTCCAACTTTACTACTATTACTATTACTATAAATCCTTGGTAGTTGCAGATGTAATGCAAAATAAATAAGCAAACAAACAAACAAACACAAAGACCTGCAAATAGAAACAGAACGACTGTGGCAGAAGAAAGCAAAGGTAGCACCAATAGTAATAGGCTATTGCAATCCCAAATATAACTGGAGCACCATTTGAACAGCCTTGGCATTGACAAAAATGACCATCAGTCAATTGCAAAAGGCAGCTATACTCAGAACAGCTTCCAACCTGCGACAATATCCATAACACCATCAAACATCCACATCTGCCTATCCTTGGAGGGACTCTACAGGTGAATAAAAATGCCAAATTCAGTCTGAACATTTGGCTGCGATGAACCATAATAAACAATAAGAGTGGAATCCAATTGCGAGCTTTTAATTAAGGCATGGGAGAACCAGGCTAGCTTAATTAATTAACTGATCAACCAGACAGCCTAGGAACCTCTCAAATATTATTGAAGAGGTTTTTTTTTTTTTAATTCTAACATATTTGAAAAGTCTCCGTTAATGATTTCTGCAGTGCAGATAGCATTTGTATGTAGGAACATGTCTCAGCTGCTTGGTGGAAGATCAGAAGAATCAGTCAATGAAACATCATGGACTAGAAGATAGAAACTGAAATTCATCATGAAGATATCCCTTTTTTTTTTATTCTCTCTCCTGGCTTGCCCTGTAAAAAAAAAACACCCATTCTTTTCAAATACAGTTCTGGTCATCTCCTCAGGAGTCAGAATCCAGGGTCACGTTAGTAATAGTAATAGTAGTAAAGTTGGAAGGGACCTTGGAGGTCATCTAGTCCAACCCCCTGCTCAGGCAGGAAACCCTACACCATTTCGGACAAATGGCTGTCCAGTCTCTTCTTAAAAACTTCCAGTGTTGGAGCATTTACTGCTTCTGGAGGCAAGCTGTTCCACTGATTAATTGTTCTCACTGTCAGGAAGTTTCTCCTTAGTTCTAGGTTGCTTCTCTCCTTGATTAGTTTCCACCTGTTGCTTCTTGTCCTGCCTTCAGGGGCTTTGGAGAATAGCTTGACTCCGTCTTCTTTGTAGCAGCCCTTGAGATATTGGAATACTGCTATCATGTCCCCCCTTGTCCTTCTCTTCGTTAAACTAGATATACCCAATTCTAGCAACCGTTCCTTATAGGTTTTAGCCTCCAGTCCCCTAATCATCTTTGTTGCTCTTCTCTGTACTCTTTCTAGAGTCTCAACATCTTTTTTACATCTTGGTGACCAAAACTGGATGCAGTATTCCAAATGTGGCCTTACCAAGGCATTGAAGAGTGGTATTAATACTTCACGTGATCTTGATTCTATCCCTCTGTTAATGCAGCCTAGCACGTTACCCGAAGCCTTGATTTCTTAAAAGGGCCATGGAGAAATTTGGGGTTTTTTGACCAAACATGATGGTACAGCAGCAAGAATAATCTTTGCACAATATTGGAAGAATGAAGGACTACCACTAGAAGAAGAAATAATCAGAAAAATATTGGAATGCGCAGAGATGGATAGATGAACTATGAGATTGAAAGATAAAGAAGACACAGATTACTACCAGATTTGGGACTTATTTTATTATTGGTCAGAGGAAAGAATGAAGGATTAGGAATCAAATATGTATTAGTATAGCTCAGTGATGGTGAAACTTTTAGAGACCAAGTGCCCAAACTGCAACCCAAAACCCACTTATTTATCGCAAAGTCTCAACAGGGCAATTTAATCTGAATACTGAGGTTTTAGTTTAGAAAAAAACAACTCATACATTAACATCTTTGGTCTTAAAAGAAAAACACAATAACAAAGCTTTTAATGACACAAACCACTTTTTACTGAAAGGTAAAAGTTTGCATTTGGCATGCTTTTGAACAATTAATGTGATTTTTGCTGTTGTATGCATGCTGGTAATTTGTCTAACCTTGGCTCATACTTTGTAAGTTCGAAAGCAACACATGCAGCACTCAGGTCATCTGTTAGTCTGTTTCTGGTGTCAGATTTGATATAATTCAAAGCTGAAAACAGCGCGCTCGCTCTGGAGGCTCGTTTTGGCTAGGAAGAGTCTTGAGAAATGGCTTTTTCCCATGAAAACCTAGCCAAAGAGCAAGGCGCGAGTGCCCACAGAGAGGGCTCCAAGTGCCCCCTCCAGCACGCGTGCCATAGGTTCGCCACCACTGGTATAGCTGATCTCAGAAAGCTTGTTGGTTAAAAAATTAACATATGTATGTAAAAGAAAATCAATAAAATCTTTATAAAAACACACACAAAAAAATATGAAAAAAATAAAAATGGACCAGGCATGAGAGCAAACTTAACCGAAAAGTGTAATTCCATTTTTTTTTAAAATAAAGTGAGCTCATTTCTGAATATAAACAAGACATATAACATATAAAGAATGGTTGCTGAAATTGGGTACATCTAGTCTGGTGAAAAGAAGGACTAGGGGGTGACATGATAGCAGTCTTGCAATATTTGAGAAGCTGGCACATGAATATGTTGAGAAAGCTAACAATGCAAACTCTGCTCCTTTGCGCCATTCCTGAGATTTTATCCAACAGAGACAGCATCAAAGGTGGGAGGAAAAAAGGTCTCACTGGATATCAGCTTGAAGGAATTTTCAAAAGAGCTGACAGAGCTCAACCTTACATCTGAAATCCTGCCTGATCATTCCCATCTTCTCCGCCACTAGCAAAGAAACAGATGTCTTGCTAACTTGTGCATCTGGTCTCCCAGCTCAGTAACTGAAGCACAGGCAACATCTGAGGGGTTGTCTGTTCCTGTTTTTTGTCGAGCCAACAAGGGTATGTTAGTCCATTTCTCGAGATTTGCTTTGATCATTTACTCAAGGGAGTTCTTATTTTCTTCATATAGGATGAGGTGAGGTGAGAATTTGTGGTTGCGCCATCACAGGAGGCTTTCTCAAAGAGACTGGACAACCATTTATCTGAAATGGTATATAGGGTCTCTCTTTGAGCAAGGGACTGGACTAGAAGACCTCCAAGGTAACTTACAATGCAATTCTATTCTATTCTATTCTATTCTATTCTATTCTATTCTATTCTATTCTGTTCTGTTCTGTTCTACACTACTCTATTGTATTCTTCATTCTTCTATTCTGTTCTATTCTATTCTATTCTATTCTATTCTATTCTATTCTATGCTATTCTATTCTACTCTACTCTACTCTACTCTACTTTAATTCTATTATGTTCTGTTCTGTTCTGTTTTGTTCTGTTCTGTTCTGTTCTGTTCTGTTCTACTCTACTCTACTCCACTCCACTCTCCACTCCACTTATCATTCTATTCTATTCTATTCTATTCTATTCTATTCTATTCTATTCTATTCTATTCTATTCTATTCTATTCTATTCTATTCAACCTGGTGATTTGATTTTTTTTAAAAAAAAAACAACCCCAGAAAATGGAAGATACCTTTCTAGACATAAGGCAGTTCTTCCATGAAGTTTGAAATGTTTCTTGATAGATGCAGCAGACACTGTTCTATATAATCTTTAACTCATGGAGGACAGATTGAATTCAGAACCTCCACAGCTTCATTTGGACTGCACAAAGTCTCTGGACCATCAGACAAGTGACTGGCACAGGGGATCAATAGCAGCTGGGCCATAAAAGTCGTTCTGTTGGAAGTCTCATTACTGGACTTGGATCTAACTTTACTTTATGTTTTCTGCTCAACAAGATTTCTTGCCACAATAAAGCAAAGTGTCTGCTGTTATCTACCAAGAAACATTTTAAACTTCATGGAAGAGCTCTCTTAGGTTTAGAAAGATATCGTCTATTTTGTGGTTTTGTTTTGTTTTTTAAAAAAATCAAATCACCTTGGAATTAAATTTCTCTGATTAAGTCTCTACGTTATTCTGCTACTGTTAATATTCAGGGAGGTGGTGGTGGGTGAAGCTAGGAGAGGGCAAACAAAAAACAAAGCTATTCCCTTTTATACTTAAGTCCTTTTTAAAAAAAAGCTATAGTTGTTAGCTTAATTTCAGCTGCAAATTATATCAACAAGAAACTGAGCAAAGAAATCTAGCCAGCTCATTATTATTAGGCTTGAGCTAGCAATCTCAGAGAAAGCAAGAAGGAGAAGGATAGAAGGATTCACTGATAGATCTAATTTCTATAGATCGAATAGAATAGAATAGAATAGAATAGAATAGAATAGAATAGATGGAGTGGAGTGGAGTGGAGTGGAGTGGAGTGGAGTGGAGTAGAATAGAATAGAATAGAATAGAATAGAATAGAATAGAATAGAATAGAATAGAATAGAATAGAATAGAATAGAATATGGAACGGAACAGAATAGAATAGAATAGAATAGAATAGAATAGAATAGAATAGAATAGAGTAGAGTAGAGTAGAGTAGAGTAGAGTAGAGTAGAGAGTAGAGTAGAGAGAGTAGAGTAGAGTAGAGTAGAGTAGAAGAATAGAATAGATAGAATAAGAACAGAATAGAGGAAGAATGGAATAGATAGAAAGAATAGAATAGAATAGATAGAATAGAATAGAATAGAATAGAATAGAATAGAATAGAATAGAATAGAATAAGAATAGAACGAATAGAATAGAATAGAGTTAGAGTAGAGTAGAATAGAAGAGAATAGAATAGAATAGATAGAATAGAATAGAATAGAATAGAATAGAATAGAATAGAAAATATGGAATGGAATGGAATGGAATGGAATAGAATAGAATAGAATAGAATAGAATAGAATAGAATAGAATAGAATAGAATAGAATAGAATACGGAACGGAACGGAACAGGACAGGACAGGACAGGACAGGACAGGACAGAACAGAACAGAACAGAACAGAACAGAACAGAATAGAATAGAATACGGAACGGAACGGAACAGGACAGGACAGGACAGGACAGGACAGGACGGAACGGAACGGAACGGAACGGAACAGAACAGAACAGAACAGAACAGAACAGAACAGAATAGAATAGAATAGAATAGAATAGAATAGAATTTCGGAAGGAAACAAAATGCATGCATCCTCTTTTTAAAAAATGCCTTGAGTTCCTTCCTTGAGCTTACATAGATGCAAGAGCTGAATCTTGTAATGCCTAGATATTATAAATCATCTTTGGAGAAAAGGGACACAAAGACAAATGCAGAGTTTTTTCAACCTTGGCAATGTTGAGAGGGTGTATTCCTCCATCAGCAAGCAAGGTTAAAAAAAAGACACTGCAGTACATCTTGCTTAGCAGATTCATAAGGAAATGAGTTCTCTGCTTGCTTTTCACAAACTCATGGAATATCTGTACTGTAAGAGCCATAGTGATGTTGTATGCAGTTGGTCCTCATCTCCCGACCACAACTGAGCCCAACTTTTACGTTGCTAAGTGAGACATTTGTTTGCCCCGTTCTATGACTTTTCCTGCAACGGATGTTAACTGAATGACTGCAGTTGTTGAATTAACAGCATAGATCTTAGGCAAATCTGGTTTCCCCCGTTGACTTAGCTTGTCACAAAGTTGCAAAAGGGGATCGCATGACCTCGGGACATTGCGACCGTCATAAATGTGAGTCAGTTGTCACACATCCGAATGTAAATCACGTGACCATGGGGATGCTGCAATGGTCATAAGTGTGAAAAATGGTCATGTCACTTTTTTCAGTGCTGTTGTAACTTCAAATGGTCACTAAAGAATAGAATGGAATGGAATAGAATAGAATAGAATAGAATAGAATAGAATAGAATGGAATGGAATGGAATGGAATGGAATGGAATGGAACGGAACGGAACGGAACGGAATGGAATGTAGAATGTAGAATGTAGAATGTAGTATAGTGGAGTGGAGTGGAGTGGAGTGAAGTAGAGTAGAGTAGAGTAGAGTAGAGTAGAGTAAATAGACAATATGGAATGGAGTGGAGTGGAGTGGAGTAGAATGGAGTGGAGTGGAGTAGAGTAGAGTAGAGTAGAGTAGAGTAGAGTAGAGTAGAGTAGAGTAGAGTAGAGTAAATAGACAATATGGAATGGAGTGGAGTGGAGTGGAGTAGAGTGGAGTGGAGTGGAGTAGAGTAGAGTAGAGTAGAGTAGAGTAGAGTAGAGTAGAGTAGAGTAGAGTAGAATTCTTTATTAGCCAAGGGTGATTGGACACACAAGGAATTTGTCTTCAGTGCAGAAGCTTCCATTGTACATACCAGCAACAAGTAATAAAACATGATCTTAATCATAATACAATGATCATAAATCGTCATATACACTCAGTGACAGTCACAAGATACTACATAAGAGCACTTTATTTCTTAAACGTATTCTCTGTCTACTTCTGGTTTTGCTTTGTTTAATTTTATTATTTTATTGCCGCCAACGATCCCTTTCCTTTTTGTTTTTGTTGTTACTGAATCATTTTGCATGAGCTGAAGTGGGAACTGGGTAGTTTAAGCAAGTACACGAAATGTTAACCATTTGGATCTGATGATCTCAGCATTCATCTTTTGTTGTAGGCCTGACATTAAAGTCACTTTTGCGTAACCCTGCATAACTAAGAGGAGGCAATGTACTGTTTTTTTAAAAAAATGATGTGTCATTCCTGCCTTCACACACACACACACACACACACACACAGAGAGAGAGAGAGAGAGAGACACACACACACACACACAAAGCAATGCTTGGAAAATTACATAACCTCCTTCTTGGCTTCCTGTCTTTGGTCTGAATAAGTTGCAGAGAAATCCTTTACAGGGGCTGGGAAGTGGGGGAGAAGGCCTGTATATCTTCAGTCAAATTTTTTCTCATGGATTCCTACGGTGACAATTCTCCTAGCTCATTTATGTGGAATGCATAACCTATAACGTGGCAGGAATAGCCAACACACCCCAGAAGACAGACTCAGGATTTATTTATTTAGTTATTTTTTTGCAATAGAACCAAAATGTTAAATGTTGAGCACCCCTGCAAATATTGAGATTTAACTAAATCTGTTAATCCACTTTTTTGTGGATATGGTACTGCTCTTTTATTGTTCTGTTCATCACCTTGGGGCTAACAAAAAAAAATAAGATTAATCTCTCTCTCTCTCTCTCTCTCTCTCTCCCTCCCTCCCTCCCTCCCTCCCTCCTTTCCTCTCCTCCCTCCCTCTCTTTCTCTCTCCCTCCCCCTCTCCCTCCTTTCCTTCTCCTCCTTGTTCTCCTCCACTCTTCCTCCTCCTCCTTCTTTGTCTTCTCTCTCTCTTTCTTCTCCTCCTCCTTTTCTCTCTCCCTTTCCCTCTCCCCCTCCTCCTCCACCTCTTCTTCTTCTTCTTCTTCTTCTTCTTCTTCTTCTTCTTCTTCTTCTTCTTCTTCTTCTTTTTCTTGTTCTTCTTCTTCTCTTCCTCCTCCTTCTCCTCTCCTCCTCCTCCTCCTCCTCCTCCTCTTCTCCTCCTCCTCCACTCTTCTTCTTCTTCTTCTTCTTCTTCTTCTTCTTCTTCTTCTTCTTCTTCTTCTTCTTCTTCTTCTTCTTCTTCTTCTTCTTCTTCTTCTTCTTCTTCTTCTCTCTTCTTCTTCTTCTTCTTCTTCTTCTTCTTCTTCTTCTTCTTCTCTTCTCTTCCTCTTCCTCTTCTTCTTCTTCTTCTTCTTCTTCTTCTTCTCTTCTTCTTCTTCTTCTTCTTCTTCTTCTTCTTCTTCTTCTTCTTCTTCTTCTTCTTCTTCTTGTTCTTCTTCTTCTTCTTCTTCTTCTTCTTCTTCTCTCTTCTTCTTCTTCTTCTCTTCTCCTCCTTCTTCTTCTCCTCCTCTCCTCCTCCTCCTCCTCTCTCTTCTTCTTCTCTTCTCTTCTCTCCTCCTCTTCCTCCTCTTCTTCTTCTTCTTCCTTCTTTTCTCCTTCTTCTTCTTTTATTCTTCTTCTTCTTCTTCTTCTTCTTTTCTTCTTCTTCTTCTTCCTCTTCCTCTCTTACCTCCTCCTCCTCCTCCTCCTCCTCCTCCTCCTCCTCCTCCTTCTTCTTCTTCTTCTTCTTCTTCTTCTTCTTCTTCTTCTTCTTCTTCTTCTCTTCTCCTTCTCCTTCTCCTTCTCCTTCTTCTTCTTCTTCTTTCTCTTTCACATTCTTTACATCTTTGTGTTAAAATGCTGGGTATTTTTCCCACTAGTTTTTCTTGAACTATGTTTCTTCGTTGGGCGTGCTTTGCCTAGACCAGCGGTTCTCAACCTATGGGTCGCGACCCCATTTGGGCTCAATCGACCATTTCTCGGGGGTCGCCAAACAAGGCAATCTGCCATTTTTTCCCCTCAGGGGGCGCCGCCGCGCATGCGTGCCGCGCAAGGGGGCGGCGCCGCACGTGCGTGCTGCGCATGGGGGCGGCGCCGCGCATGCGCACCGCGCCACGCATGCACGGCACGCTTGTGTGACGGGGTCGCCGCCACACAAACGTTGAGAACCACTGGCCTAGACTAAGCCTTGAACTAGTTAAGATTGCTTCTTATGAATGTGCAAAACTGGATGGGCTCGTGCACATTTGCAACATGCATCTTTCTCATAGTCTAGTCTGTAGTCTCGTTCTCTGCAGCCGTTCGGCTGGAACAGAAGCGCACAAATAATTGGAGCCATTTGTACGTGTGTGTGTGTGTATAAGTATGCGTGTATATATTGTACTGCATTAAAAATGATCTTATTACATTCTGCAAAAAACGGAGTTGGCTTTAGGAACTATTCAAAAAAGAAAATGTATTGATCAATGCCTGGGTTTAGTTTGCAATGTCCAGTGGACCTTCTTGTTTCTTTTCTTTTTCTTCCATTAAACACCTAAAGAGGAACTTTTAGCAGCAAAAATGCTAGAACATAAAACGTATTATCATCTAATTCTAAGGACAGTGTGAATTGGAAAGTAGCCTAGGTAATTTTTAAATTTTGTCTTTCATTCTTCTCAACAGCTGGTGACTTAATTCACTTTTCAGAGAGGGAGAAGTGCTAGTATCCTCAATTATTGCTAATAGCCCACAAAATACTATTTCTGCTTCCAGGAACTTCAAAGTCACTTCCCACTGTGAAAAGGAAGGCCATCCCGTAATAGGATGCTTTGCTTTTAGCCAGTAATCACACCTGGAAAAGCTCTCACAACCGAAGAACGACCAGGTTACATGATCTATTGCATCAGAAAGTGCAGTCTTATAATTCCAGGATGCTTTAAAGCAGTGGTTCTCAACCTTTTTAATGCCGCGACCCCCAACCGGTCGTAAGTCGAGGACTACCCAACCGGTCGTAAGTTGAGGGCTACCCAACCGGTCGTAAGTCAAGGACTTTCCCTGCCCGGGAGTGCCGCGCATGCATGGTGCCGCCCCCTGCGCTGACCGAGGCATAGCTGGCAACTGGCAGAGACGGCGCAGGCCGACCGCCGGCTGGGCCACCAGCTGGCCCAGCCCAAGGGAGGTAAGGCACTCGCCAGGCCCCACGCATGCCAGCAACCCTCCCTGCGCCCGCCGGCTTCCCACCTCCCACCCCTGGCCCTCTTTTACTTACATTTTTAGTAGTTGCTCAGCAGGGAAGGGTGGAAGCTTCCAGACAGCTCGCCTTCGCTGCAGACAACTTGCAGCACCGTTTGCAGAATGGGACTTTTGGCGGGCTCAGCAGGGCAGAGACAGCCTGGACAATTCCTATTGGCTTTGAAAGCCAATAGAATTAGACTCTATTCAAGAGAGTCTATTCTATTGGCTTTCAAAAGCCAATAGAATAAAAGGGAGTAGCACAGCTAAGGAAAAGGGGAAAAAATGGCGGACTGCGTTGTTTGGCGACCCCCGTGAAATAGGCATTCGACCCCAAATGGGGTCCCGACCCACAGGTTGAGAACCACTGCTTTAAAGACATCATATGAGATCATTCATTTCTTCTGGGTATATTTAAAAATCCATACTTCTTCCCACCCAGATTCCTGAACAAAATCCCGATTCAAAGGTACAGAATTTCCCAGACCTTAAATGCATCAGCGCAATTAACTTTAATGCTGTAACCCACCAACACCATCATTTTGACAAGAGATGGATGGGAAATAAACATAATAAATAAACAAACAGATAAATAAATACTTTGTGTTCATAAGAGGAACGACTTGCCTCCAGAAGTTGTGAGTGCTCCAACACTGGAAGTTTTTTTTAGGAAGAGACTGGATAGCCACTTGTCTGAAATTGTATAGGGTCTCCTTCTTGAGCAAGGGGTTGGACTAGATGACCTCCAAGATCCCTTCCAATTCCATTATTTGTTATTCTGTGAAGTTATGATTCCTTAATAGTTGCAATAAGGGTCTCTAGATTCCTTGCAATTTTTAAATGGACAGGACTAGGTTAAAAAAAATGTTTACAATAGATCAGAAATTAGTTATCCCAAAATTCGTCCACGGATTCACTCTGGATCTCAGCTACCACACCTATATTGTAAATAAGAATTCTTTGCACAGTAGCATCAGTTTTTATATTAATTCTGAAATCATTTAGGCAAGAAAACCCAAATGCACAGGTACAGTATAGATGGCATCTTGCTCAATAGTAGTGACTGTGAGAGAGGTCTCGGAGTCCTAGTGGACAATCACCTAAATACGAGACGGTCGTGTGCTGCAGCTGCCAAAAAAGCCAACACAGTGCTGGGCTGCATTAACAGAGGGATAGAATCAAGATCACGTGAAGCATTAATACCACTTTACAAAGCCTTGGTAAGCCCACACTTGGAATACTGCATCCAGTTTTGGTCACCATGATGTAAAAAAGATGTTGAGACTCTAGAAAGAGTACAGAGAAGAGCAACAAAGATGATTAGGGGACTGGAGGCTAAAACACATAAGGAACGGTTGCTGGAATTGGGTATGTCTAGCTTAATAAAGAGAAGGACGAGGGGGGGACATGATAGCACTATTCCAATATCTCAGGGGCTGCCCCAAAGAAGAGGGAGTCAAGCTATTTTCCAAAGCACCTGAAGAAGCAACAGATGGAAACTAAGCAAGGAGAGAAGCAACCTAAAACTAAGGAGAAACTTCCTAACAGTTAGAACAATTAACCTGTGGAACAACCTGCCTCCAGAAGCAGTGAATGTTCCAACACTGGAAGTTTTCAAGAAGAGATTGGACAACCATTTGTCTGAAATGGTATAGGGCTTCCTGCCTGAGCAGGGGGTTGGACTAGAAGACCTCCAAGATCCCTTCCAACTCTATGATTAGGATTAGGATTAGGATATCAGATTTAAAATTATGAACACAAATGAGTGAATGCATAATCATTAACCTGTATATGTCAAAGGGAGCTTAAGATGCTTAGTTCTCTTTACCATTAGCCAGTGATAATATTTATTCTTAACATTCCTGGAGCAATATTCATGTAAACTATACCTAATGAGATTGAAGGTCAAGGACATTCTGAAGAAAGTTAGTTCACAAAATATACCTCCCATTATTGGTCTGTGGTGCTCATTAAGAACTTGGCAGATGAAGGTGTTTATATAAAATAAACACATCATCTGGACAATCACCTTTGGATGTGATACCTTTCCAAATTGCCTTTGAGTGGCGATATATATAAAAAAAAGCTACATCAGCAGGCAGTAGAAAAATGTACATTCCAAACTACCATAAGTTAAATCCATCAATCAGCTTAACTGGGCTTCAGCGTAGAGAACAGATGGAATAATGTCAGAAGCAGCGGGAGATGCCTGGAAAACAGAATCAAAGCTCCCTGCAGCAACAACATTGGGTTGAACTGTATCTTACAGTTGTGAATTCCCATCCATCTTTAACTTGTGTAATCAATCCTGAACCATATTTACATGGACCTTACCAATAGGCTTATAGCAGCATCTCTTACATGGAAGTGTAAAAGAGGGTGAAAGTCTCTGTTACAATACTACCCAAGGGGATGATTTATCAAGATATTGAGATTTTCATTCCAGATTTTATTTTTTAAATATATATATATATATAACATGTACTGAATTATTTGACTTGCACTGAAATTCGCCATCTGTTCTTTTATATATATATTATCTATAGAGTTTGTTCAACATCTGGTAACCATTTCTTTTTAATGTGATTTGCTCTGGATTTCACTTTTGGGAAAGGAGTGGGTGGAAGAGGAGGAGTGGCAGAACCTGGGGGCGGAGTCAAAAGAGAGATCAGCCAAGAATCCCTACATAGTCAAAAGTGTGGACCAAATCCAATGGCCTTTGAATTTCTATTCTCTTTTCTAACTTCTAGCATGTGCTAACCGTTAGTTGAGAATATTCCTGTGTGTAAGCATGAGTAACAATAAATTAGTTTAACTGGACTTTCACATGTGGACCTGATCTTTCACGCTTTACAATTGGAGGAAAATGTATTTCTTTTCTCCTATCTATCTATCTATCTATCTATCTATCTATCTATCCATCCATCCATCCATCCATCCATTATCCATCCTCCATCATCTACTATCTATCAATTCAACATCACCTATTTATCATCTCTCATCTGTCTGTCTGTCTGTCTGTCTATCTATCTATTTATCTATCTATCATCTATGAATATCCACCTATCATCTATCTATTTCTCTATGTGTCTGTCTGTTTGTCTATCTATCTGTCTGTCTGTCTGTCTGTCTCTGTCTGTCTGTCTGTCTGTCTATTTATCTATCTATCTATCTATCTATCTATCATCTATGAATATCCACCTATCATCCATCTATTTCTCTATGAGACACGTCTGTGTGTCTATCTCTCTCTCTATCTCTATCTATCTATCTATCTATCTATCTATCTATCATCTATGAATATCCAGCTATCATCTATTTCTCTATGTGTCTGTGTGTCTGTGTGTCTGTCTGTCTATCTATCTATCATCTATGAATATCCAGCTATCCTATTTCTCTATGTGTCTGTGTGTCTGTGTGTCTGTCTGTCTATCTATCTATCTATCTATCTATCTATCTATCTATCTATCTATCTATCTATCTTACTTACACATCTATCCATCTATTATCCACCATCCATTATCTATCAATTCAACATCTATCATATCTATCTATCTATCTATCTATCTATCTATCTATCTATCTTTCATCTATCTATCCAACATCTATCATCTGTCATCTGTCATCTTTTCATCTATCTATCTGTCTATTATCTATCTATCTATCTATCTATCTATCTATCTATCTATCTATCTAATATAATGTAGAAGGAAGTACAGTTCTGTCTTAGCACCTTCCAGCTATAGCAAGCTTACATCAGGTGCTGAGAGACCATGCCATCTGAAATCATCATCAAAGAAGGCAAACATCCTACCAGCATTGACTTAATTTAGAACTGGGATCATTGCAGCCTCCTATAAGTGTCGATGGAGATTCCAGATTCTAGATGTCATGGGAAGTGGGAGATATTCTCAAGTACTCAGAAAATAAGTCTCTAATTCCATCCAGACTTTTCAAGCCTTTGTGACTTGGAAGAAGTAAGAGGGAAACGATTAGTTAAAATGAAAGCTAATTAATTTCTATTGTTGTTTCATGGCTTTAACTTCTGCATGATTAGTTCCACAGTCGTACATTTAAACTGTTGCTATGCACAATCAGTCATTTCCCCCTCCCCAATGTGGTGAAACATATGCCGGAATTAATTAGGCTCTTTCTTGTGTTGATTTTTTTTTTCAGTTTTTTTTCATTTAAGATTTATAGTGGGTGCTTCCTATATTCCTTCTATCTAAGAATAAAAGAGGAAGAAATTTCTCAGGGCAAAAACTGAAAAATGTAAATTTGAATCCCTGCATTTCAATGACTGTTTAACTTTAATTACTAGTTACGACTGCATTAACCTCATTAAAACTTTTTTTTTAGATTTATTTTCTTTTTACATCCCACCGTTATAAATAACTCAATGCTATAAATCAGGGGTCTTCAAACTTGGCCCTTTTATGACTTGTGGACTTCAACTCCCAGAATTCCTCAGCCAGGCATGCTGGCTGAGGAATTCTGGGAGTTGAAGTCCACAAGTCATAAAAGGGCCAAGTTTGAAGACCCCTGCTATAAACACTCCTAATATTCTTTCCTCCTCTTCCTCCTCCTCCTCCTCCATCTCTTCCTTCTCCTCCTCCTCCTCCTCCTCCTTCTTGTTTCCCCACAACACAACCCTGTGAGTAACTTGGGCTGAAAGAGAGAGAGTGACCAGCCCAAAATCGCCCAGTTGGTTTGTTCCTTTTACCCCTGCTGTTCTTAAATTCCATCATAGGGACATTCTGCTATGATATAAGTCCCTTTTTTCACTGCCATTATAACTCTGCATAGTCACTAAACAGATGGTTGTAACTCAAGGATTGCCTGTTCTTCATGTTTCATGCAGTTCTGTCCTCAAAGAAGGGATGTGTTTCTTTTAAGAGTAACATGCATGAAGTACATTTTTCCAAGAAACAAAGGAGAAAGTATAAATACAGATTAGGTGAAATGTAAAGATGCTAAGAAAAAGACTCAGGCATGTCTTGAGCAGAGATTTGAAGCTGCTGCAGAACTGTTTGTCACAGCTTGAGACAGCTTGAGAGTCTCTGTGTGTTTATTGGTTTTTATATACTTTTTACATACATAAGCTTTTACATTAAATGCTGACATTTTCCATTCATAAGTTTAACCTTTAGATCAGTATTTCTCAACCTTGACAATTTTAAGGCATGTGGACTTCAACTCCCAGAATTCCACAGCCAGCAATGCTGTGTGACTTCAAAGTTGAAGTCCACATGCCTTAAAATTGTCAAGGTTGAGAAACACTGCTTTAGATGCTGACATAAAGTTTCTTCATTGGAAAATTCCTTCGTATAAGCAACTATTTTCTAGTAACATATTACCTGTTCAGAGACTAGGTTAAAAACAAATACAGGGAGATGAAAAGCAAAAGGAACTAACAAAGACAGGAAGAGATAAAAGGGAACTTAAGCATATTATTTATTTAGGTAGGTGAGATATTAAGTCAAACGGGGATGACCTTTTGGCTGCTTCATTGGGACAAAGAGTATCAAAAGGTTATGAGGTTTGGGGGGGGGGGAAGCATGGCTCAAATCCAGTAACTGTGAGAAGGACCTTGGAGTCCCAGTTAGAATCACCTAAACATGAGCCAGTAGTGTGTGGCATCAGCCAAAAAAGATAATACATGCTCCGAATTCTTGTTTCCAAAATTATACCTTCTCCTGAGGTAAAATGTCATCATGTGATGTTTTGATTCTGTTCGTATTTTCCACAGGACAGAGAGGAATAAGTTCTTGTCTTTTAATCCGGCTGATTTTGCATTCAGTGGCAAAAGAGAGCGAAAGGGAGTCACCAAGCCATAATAATTACTGTCTTAATTTTAGAAAAGACATACGAAGCCTTCTGGTTTGTCATTTGTTTGCTGTTGCTTTAATGAATTCATTTCTTCACTGACACCTTTTCAAGTCAGTCTTCATATCCGAGGTAATAAACAGATCTTTACACAGATGCGGACTTCATGGAGCATCTGGTTAGTTGTCGGTCTTAGTCTTTCATCATTTTCAAATGACACTCTATATCTAGAGAGCCTTGAGGAAATAATTGACACCTACGGTTCCCAAACTACCAAGGACGTTCATGATAAGTGAGCCAATGTCTGTTTTATATATGACTGAATTCAAAAAACGGAGCTGGTTTCTCCTCCTGACATGTTCTGTATCAAGAAGTGATTACAAAAAACATCCGAGCACATTTATGTTCCCAGACATTTCCCCACCTGGGATTGCATTTGCTGTCATGTCTTTAGCAATTTGCTCTTCACTTCTTGAATTTGTCCTTTGTCAAAATTTTCTGCTTCTTCCTTCAGCTGAGGGAAGAGCTCCAGAAACAGATATATCTTTTAAGGCAAAGTATGCAACAATAAAAGAAGGCAACTATGTAAAATTATTAAAACAAATATAAAACTAGACTTGGAAAAATGGAAAAATCTACAACTTTTTCAAAGTTATGGGGAATAGCAATGGTGAAGATGAATATTTTACCAAAATTACTCTTTTTATTTCAAACAATACCTCTAAAACTGGGGAAAAAATTCTTTGATGAACTAAATACATTGATCTTGAAATTTATTTGGCAAGCAAAAACAAGCCAGAATTAGATTGAAAATAAAATTAATAAGATATTGTTTTTTAAAAAAGAATAAACACAGAGAAGTCAGGATAAAGGAAAATAAAGGCAACAAAAATTCAAGAAGCAAATAAAAATCAGCTGTATGCTTTAAAAAAATTCCAAAATTAATGACTTGGTCATTAGTCAAGAACTACAGTACCAGTATATAGCTCCTAGGTCAGTGATGGCGAACCTTTTAGAGACCGAGTGCCCAAACTGCAACCCAAAACCAACTTATGCATCATCAAGTGCCGGGTGGGTGTGGCCCATTGGCTGGGTGTGGCCAATTCAGTGGGCATGGCCCATTGCTGCGGTGTTAATAGCAGATTGGGTGGGACTAAAAAGTTCAATCAATCAATTCCAACTTTGCAAGATCTTTGTTTTCCGTGAGAAGTTGAAATTGACTGATTGAAACTTTTTTTTTTTTTCCACATGGTGGTGGAGGCCTAAAGCGAAAAGGTTTTATATTATATATATATATATATATATATATATATATAATATATATATATATATATATATATATATATATTATATTATATATATTTTTTATTAATTTTTTCATCAACATATGTTAATTTTTCCAATCAACAAGTTGTCTGGAGTTTGCTATGCTAATACATATTCAATTCCTAATCTTTCATTCTCTTCTCTAACCAAGAATAAAATAAGTTCCAAATTGATAGTAGTCTGTATCTTCTTTATCTTTCAACCTCATAGTTAATCTGTCCATCTCTGCACATTCCAATATTCCTGATTATTTCTTCCTTGATGGCAGTCCTTCATTCTTCCAGTATTGTGCAAAAATTATTCTCGTGCTGTAGTGATGTGTAAAATTAAATATAATTTCTGCTTATTAGTCTGCGAAAAGGTTTTATAAAACCCAGCTGAAGGCCTAGGACTGGGGCGATGGCGCGCGTGCCCACAGAGAGGGCTCTGAGTGCCACCTCTGGCACCCGTGCCATAGGTTCACCACCACTGGCCTAGATAAATGTATATTTCACTTGGATGTTGACATACTTAGTCACATCTCAGGACATTATTATAAATATGTATGACAGTTATGTGTGATTTGTGATAGTGTTAATATTTACTGGCCTAGCTCTTAAGATATAAACTGATTGTACGGGATGAGTACAATTAGTTTATATCTGATTGTAGTCATCCACACAATCCCTGTGTATTTTTTGAATTTTTAACATTGCCTCGGTAAGGGCACATCATAAATTGGTGTTGTGTTTATTATTATAATTTCCAGTAGGTCTTTAGAACAAAATGGGCTGCTTGTTATGTATAAGAATCTCTGAAATAGCAGCTTTCCATCGCCAGTTTGCATAAAAATGCATGAATTTGGAGGCAATTTTTGTTGCTGTTGTTGCTTTAATGCCGTCTGTTTCTCTTCCCATCAGAAATGTTTACCCAAAAACAAAGGGAAAACGTAAAACGCATATTCCAATTAAGCAGCCTAAACACCAGCATCACAAGAAAAAGATAAAATATTTACAAATTGAAACTATTTTAAACCGACCAAAGGGAGACAACTGCACGAAGTGTCAACAGGAATTGCTTCAGTGATGTCTTTGGTTAACAGAATGAAGGTCAGACGAGGTCCACAGCCAGCTGGGATGATTAATAGAATAGAGACTTTGAAATAATGTGATTTTTTCCCCCCTCTTGCCAGCTTCCATTCTCTGTATTTCAAAGCTGTAGAATATGTTTTGAGGCCATCTTGATTGTCTGCAAGAGTAATACAATCTGATCTAGTGCAGGGACCTTCAAACTTGGCCCTTTTATGACTTGTGGACTTCAACTCCCAGAATTCCTCGGCCAGTGTGGCTGGCTGAGGATTCTGGGAGGGGCCTTCAAACTAGGCCCTTTTATGACTTGTGGACTTCAACTCCCAGAATTCCTCAGCCAGTGTGGCTGGCTGAGGAATTCTGGGAGGGGTCTTCAAACCTGGCCCTTTTATGACTTGTGGACTTCAACTCCCAGAATTCCTCAGCCAGGTTGGCTGGCTGAGGAATTCTGGGAGTTGAAGTCCACAAGACTTAAAAGGGCCAAGTCTGAAGATCCCTGATCTAGTGGGACACAAATGTTATACAATAGGAACTGTTATGTCTTGCAGTGGCTGCTGTGGCGTTCCATTTTTTGGTAAAGAAAGACACATTCAGTTCTGCTTGCAAAGAGAGAAGCTCTGTCTAGGATCCCATTCATATTTCAGACCAATTTCTGGAGACTTGGATAAAGGGGTTACTGACAATTCTCCTTCCTCTTGATCCCAAGCTTCACTAAACGGATCTGTTTCACCAAATGAATATGAGTTTAGATCACCTGGTCATGGATACCACCGTGGATGGGAACTACTCAAGGACAGAAGCAACCTGGAATTAAGGAGAAACTTCCTAATAGTTAGGACAATTAACCAGTGGAACAGCTTGCCACCAGACGTTGTGGGTGCTTCATCACTGGACATCTTTAAGAAGAGATTGGACAACCCCATTGTCTGAAACAGTATAAGGTTTCCTGATTGAGCAAGGGGTTGGACTAGATTACAGTGGTTCTTAACCTGGGCGATATTGCCCCCCAGGAGGCGATTTCATTTTTCAGGGGGGCGAAGGAACAAAAAGGGGGCAATATGGGGGCGATGGAGCAAGAAGTTTTGGGGACACTTTTGAGACTTTTCCGTACAGTGAATCGCTGTATATCTGTCGTACAAAAACATCAGATCGCTCGCTATTAGTGGACTGAATTGTGTTTTCAAATGTTCCTCCAGCTAGCTTCAGTACAGAACGCCGTACATAGGTGAAGACGCATCGCTTATCTTCATGCGCGTGGCGCAGTAGCCTCTACCCTTTTTATATTTCTTTTTGCGTCTTAAATTTTACTTGTAATTCAATCATTAAATATTACTGTTTTTCTTTTCGGGCATTTCACTTTCTTGCAACTGAATTTTGTTTTCAAAGTGGTCATTACATTTAAGTGTCTTGAATGAATAAGATAATAATGAAATACATGTATCACGAAGTTTGGGAATAAAGTGACGGGTGGCACCAAAATTTTTCACACAGTTGAGATATGGGGAAAAGACTGGAAATAAATTATTTGCATCGATATGTCCTGAGGACAATTTTAAAGAAAACAAAACAAGTGTTTGCATAAATTGAAGAACCATTTCCTCTGTTGTGATTGAGAGGTTATGTTGAGGGAGGGGGGCGATGACAACTTCCTCATTGGTTCAAGGGGGTGATTCGTTCAAAGAGGTTAAGAACCACTGGACTAGATGACCTCCAAGGTCCCTTCCAGCTGTATTCTGATCGCTTGATTGATTGACTTTTTTCCAAATGCAGATGTCCCTTCTCACTGTTTATGAGATGGTATACATTTGGTAATCTGGATGTTGGCTGAGTGGGCTTCAGAACAAAATTTAGTCACTGAGTGGCTAACATCGGACCAAAAGACAGAAGAAGGGAACGCCTCATTGTCTCTGCCCGATAAATCCTTTATTGAAGGAAAATTACAATGGGCATGCAAGTCTCCACAGAAGCTGCAATATAAAGAAACGTGGCTGTTAGCGGAATCCCCAGGGCCATTAAATGGTATTTTAGGAAGTAACCCCTCCCCTCAAAATCCAAGTATAGCCGCAGTGTGAACTGTGTACTATTTTTAGGACAATAAATCCAATTTGGTTGCACAGTCACTTCTCTAAACATAGGGACATATATTTCATTCCCAATGCCAGCTGGAAAGTGAAATGTATATGCCTAAAGCAGGAATTAGAGTAGAGTAGAGTAGAGTAGAGTAGAGTAGAGTAGAGTAGAGTAGAGTAGAGTAGAGTAGAGTAGAGTAGAGTAGAGTAAGTAGAATAGAATAGAATAGAATAGAATAGAATAAAGAATAGAATAGAATAGAACAGAATAGAATAGAATAGAGAAAGAATAGAATAGAATAGAACAGAATAGAATAGAATAGAATAGAATAGAACAGAATAGAATAGAGAAAGAATAGAATAGAATAGAATAGAATAGAACAGAACAGAACAGAACAGAACAGAACAGAATAGAATAGAATAGAACAGAACAGAACAGAATAGAATAGAATAGAATAGAACAGAATAGAATAGAGAAAGAATAGAATAGAATAGAATAGAATAGAATAGAATAGAATAGAATAGAATAGAATGGAATGGAATGGAATGGAATGGAATGGAATGGAATGGAATGGAATGGAATAGAATAGAATAAAGAATAGAATAGAATAGAATAGAATAGAATAGAATAGAATAGAATAGAGAAAGAATAGAATAGAATAGAACAGAATAGAATAGAATAGAATAGAATAGAACAGAATAGAATAGAGAAAGAATAGAATAGAACAGAATAGAATAGAATAGAATAGAACAGAATAGAATAGAGAAAGAATAGAATAGAATAGAATAGAATAGAATAGAATAGAATAGAATAGAATAGAATAGAACAGAACAGAACAGAACAGAACAGAATAGAATAGAATAGAATAGAATAGAATAGAGAAAGAATAGAATAGAATAGAATAGAATAGAATAGAATAGAATAGAATAGAATAGAATAGAATAGAATAGAATAGAATAGAACAGAATAGAACAGAATAGAATAGAGAAAGAATAGAATAGAGAAAGAATAGAATAGAATAGAATAGAATAGAACAGAACAGAACAGAACAGAATAGAATAGAATAGAATAGAGAAAGAATGGAATAGAATAGAATAGAATAGAATAGAATAGAATAGAATAGAATAGAATAGAATAGAATAGAATAGAATAGAATAGAATAGAGAAAGAATAGAATAGAATAGAGTAGAGTAGAGTAGAGTAGAGTAGAGTAGAGTGGAGTGGAGTGGAGTGGAGTGGAGTGGAGTGGAGTGGAATGGAATGGAATGGAATAGAATAGAGAAAGAATAGAATAGAATAGAAAAAGAATGGAATAGAATGGAATGGAAGGGAATGGAATGGAATAGAATAGAATAGAATAGAATAGAATAGAATAGAATAGAATAGAATAGAATAGAATAGAATGGACCTTGGAGGTCTTCTAGTCCAGCCGTCCACACAGCAGGAGAACCTATACCATCTCAGACAAGTGACTGTCTAGTTTCTTCTTAAAAATCTCCAGTGATGGAGCACCCACAATTTCTGGTGGCAAGCTGTTCCATTGGTCAATTGTCCTTACTGTAAGGAAGTTTGGTCCCAGCTACCTTGATGGCATATTTAATTTGTTTGGATTCTTTCTATGTAATTTGACTATCTCGGGGAGATCTCCTCCCTGAGTGATATATGCACGGCTTTCATGAAGTGTTTGTAGGGTCAACTTTTCCATCAAACCTCAATTCCTTTTGTTTCAGGATTTATAATAAAATCCATGAATGTTAATGGGCAGCCGACGCACCCGCTGGCTAGCATTTCAAAAGTTCGCCAGGAGCACTTAGGCTTCTCGTGTCAGTTGGGACTCTGTAACATTAGCCCTGATTTGCAGGCATCATTTATCAAAAGCAGCACCTGCTTGCAGGGAAATTTAAAAAAAAAAAAAGCATGAAAACCAAGGTCATTCTATTAATGTCTCCTCTGCAAAATCCCTGGATTCTTCCCCTCCCCTTTCTCTGTTTATCATCTCCTCCAGAGCTTCTTTGCGCAGAATCCATTGCATTTTATCTTGTGGAAACACAGCTGCAGTCACATTTAATTTCATCATCCCAGAGGCAGAATCCAGCAAGAATCCCAGAGTCGTTTACACTTCCTTCTCTACAGTGAACAACATTCAATCTTCACATCAACACCGAGGCAGGAGGTTTACTCACAACTTCCCGTTATCGTTATCGTTATGCGGCTTGGATGAAACTTTGCAAAGTTCTCAGGAGAAGAAGTTCATTCAAAGGACATTTTGGGAGATTCCATTCTCAGACATCCAGGTCATGGTTGTCCCAAAGGTGCTTTTTTCAAAGGACAGCTGGACTTCCTTTGTTTTTCCTTGAAGAGGTTTCACTTCTCATCCAAGAAGCTTCTTCATTTCTGATTGAATGGGGGAGGATGGAAGAATTTATGTTCCTTGCAGTCATCTGGTTGTTAGTATTCTTTCTGACAGTCATTGAGGTCACTTGGAGGTTTATCTGTGCCCTCAGATTAATTACAACAAAATCTTTTAAGCCAGGGGTCTTCAAACGTGGCCCTTTTATGATTTGTGTACTTCAGCTCCCAGAATTCCTCAGCCAGTGTGCCTGGCTGAGGAATTCTAGGAGGGGTCTTTCAACTTGACTCTTTTATGACTTGTGGACTTCAAATCTCAGAATTCCTCAGCCAGCGTACCTGGCTGAGGAATTCTGGGAGTTGAAGTCCACAAGTCATAAAAGGGCCAAGTTTGAAGACCCCTGCTTTAATTAGTTCTAAGAAGGTCCCACACCCATTTGCGCTATTCAGGTGACCCTGAGGACACAGATAAACTTCCAAGTGGCCTCAACGACTTTCGGAGAGAATGCTAACAAACAGAGGACTGCAAGCAATATAAATCCAACCATCCTCCACCATTCAGTCAGAATTGAAGAAGCTTCAATTTCTTTTTTTTTTCAAAGAAAAAAAAAGTCCAGTTTCCTTTTGATAAAGCATATTTGGAACATACCAATGGATTATTTTTTTAAAAAAAAAAAAGCGAAATGATTGGATTGCTAGCTCGCATTTCTACTCAAAAGGGTAGCAAGGGTTGAAGTCCATCATCAGCTATGGAAACTCATTGGATAACTTCGGGGCAGGAACCTGGTTGTTGTTGGGATAAATTAGGACAGTGTTCTGTCCCAACCTATGTGAGTCCTTGTTAACTCACAAGGACAAACCCCTCTTTTAACAAGTAGGCTGGAAGTGCAGGAAAAACAAACCCCTTTGATTATTATGTACAGACCTACAAAATGTCCCAAAAGCAAAAGCAAACAGAGCACGATTCAAACAGAGAATTGTTCACAGGCAAAGCAAACAGAACATGAAACTTGAGTCCTTTGCAAACGCTTGCCTTCAGCAACCAGCACCGCCCACACCTTCCCTTTTTATTATGCAGCCCCAAGGCGTGGCTTCTCAATGCCTTCTCCTCCTCCCTTGGAGTCACCCCATTGCCTCCCTCTGTCCTGCTCTTGTTGCCTGCCTGCATTTGCGAGCGTCTATGATGTCTTCCAACTGTGAGTCCTCAGAGTCTGAGTCATCTTCCCAGCACAGCTGGGTCTCAGCCTGAGCACGAGTGGAGGGGCCAGGCTCTTCATTAGATTGTAAGTCTTGGAGCTCATCAGAGCCTTCCTTCGACTCTGATGGCTCTCCAGGCCCCTCCTCCTCCTCCTCCTCCGATTCCCAGGACACAGCTGCCAGGTCCACTGGCTGGCACAGAATCACAACAGACAGCCTCCCATGAGTGGTTTGATGATAGATATAAAACAGACAGACAGATAGACATTACGTAGATGTTACATAGAGAACAGAGTGAGAACTTTATGGGTAATGGAGCAGGAGAGTATATTAGGGGTAATATAATCATCATTCGTAATAATAAATATGATAAATGATTAAGAAAACCAAGCTGGTCAAGTGGTTTTAAGGCATCTGGCTAGAAAGCTGGAGGCTGTGAGTTCTAGTCTAGCTTTAGCCATGAAAGCCAGCTAGGTGACCTAGGGCCCATCCCCAGGAGACCATGAGTTCTAGTCCCATCTTAGCCATGAAAGCAGCTGGGTGAGTTAGGACCAATCAGCAGGAAACTGTGAGTTCTAGTCCTGCCTTAGCCATGGAAACTAGCTGGATGACTTGGGGCCAGTCACCCCCACTTAGCTGAACTCAGCTCACAAGGTCATTGTTGTGGAGGAAAATAGCAAGAGGAAGGTTCGTTGGATATATTTGTTGCCTTGAGCTATTTGTAACAATAATAAAGGCAGGATACAAATAAATAAGATAAGAATCCCCACTTTTGTGCTAATTTTCCTTATTCCCAGACCAAAAGGCCACATGGTTTTTACTTGCTCACAGTAGCAATCTGCCATCTTCAAGCCATCCCTTTCAAGTCCCACTGCAACATATATTACAACACACATTGCAACGGTGAAGGGTAAGCATGCCAATCTGTTGCCATGGGACCCCCTTTGACTATGCATGCATAAACATGCAGAGCATCTGCACCTAGCCTTCCAAACCCTGATGCTAGGAGAACTGCACAAATTATCTGGGATCTGGGAGCACAAAAGCCTCTTGTTGTCTAACCATCTGGACTGTTTTGGACTCTCCACCAGTCAGACGACCTAATTTGGGAAACACCAGCAGTGAATAATTAAAACGGACACTTTGGAAAGCAAAGTCTTGATGATTGTGTAGTACAATCCCCAAATCCTTATTGGGCAGAACCTATAACTGGGTGAGAGAGAATCTTACTTATCTAGCATATGACATAGAGCAGAGGTACCCAACCTTTTGGGGCACCAGGGACCGGCTCTGTGGTTTTTCCAAGGACCGGAGGGTGCATGGTTTTGTGTGCTGCCTACATCCCGTGGATGGGGCTTTGCTTGTTTGTGCAGACTGGTTGCTGGCATGTGTTGTGAGTCTGTGCCAGCCAGTGGATCCAGCAGTTGAGTCTGGGGAATCAGAGGAGGAGGAGGAAGAGCGGTTTGGAGAGCTGTCAGAGTCGGAGGGAGGATCTGATGAGTTACAAGGTTCACAATCTGATGAAGAGCCTGGCCCCTCTACTCATGCTCTGGCTGAGACCCAGCTGTGCTGGGAAGATGAGTCAGACTCCGAGGACTCAGAGCTGGAAGACATCATAGACGCTCGCAAACACAGACAGGCAACAAGAGCAGGACAGAGGGAGACCATGGGGCAATTCCAAGGGAGGAGGAGAAGGCATTGAGAAGCCATGCCTTGGGGCTGCTTAATAAAAAGGGAAGGTGAGGGTGGTGCTGGTTGCTGAAGGCAACCTTTGCTAAGTACTTCATGGGATCATGGTTTTGCCAGTAACTAATTCCTTCTTTTGCATTGTGTTTCATGTGGACAATTTCCTCCATTTGGGATTGTGTCTTGTTGCTTTTGTTTTTGGACCATTTGGCAGGTTTGTTACCAATATTAAAAGGGGTTTTGTTTTCTTCTGAGTCTCCAGCCTATTTCTCAAAAGGGGTTTTGTCCTTGTGCATTTAACAAGGACGGCTATAGGCTGGGACAGAACAGCATGCTGCGGCCCATTACTAGTCCACAGACCAGAGGTTGGGGACCCCTGGCACAGAGCAGGGTTTTTCAACCAGTGGTACAGGTACCACCTGTGGTACATTGGTACCTGGCAAGTGGTATGCAACCATTTTAGAAAAGTGCTAGCGAGGGAGGGGAATGAGCTGAACCGGTGGCAGCACTGCACAAATCTGAGCGAGAGATGGCTGGAGCTGCAGGGCTATCAGGGCTCAGCGGAAGCGCCAGGATCAGTGCCGCTTTCCAGCTGATCGCTGCTTCTTCGGGGCTGTCAGGGCTCAGTGGAAGCACCAGGATCAGCACCAGGCTCCAGCTGGAGCTTGGTGCTAATCCTGGTGCTTCTGCTGAGCCCTGAAGAAGCACCAATCAGCTGGAAAGCAGCACTGATCCTGGCACTTCTGCTGAGCCCAGAAGAAGCACCGATCAGCTGGAATGTTGCAGCATCTCCAGGGTCTTGTGATTTACATTCAGATGCTTGGCAACTGATTCATATGTATGATGGTCACAGTGTTCCAGGGTCATGTGAATTGAACAAAACCTGCTGCAACCACCCAGCAGATGGGGGGAATAAAAACCAAACACCCCCACCCACCCCACCTTCGCTGCCAATCCTGAACAGAAATGCTACAACAATGAAAACTTCGGACAGGAGGAAGAGCGCCACTGGGTGGGCAGGCAGGTATCTTGCTCGGTTGTGGCTTGGGGGGCACTTTTTTCAGTGCCATTGTAACTTCGAACAGTCATTAAGCAAAATGTTGTAAGTCGAGGACTACCTGTACTTTATCACTTTTTTCCTTTTTTTTTGGTCATCAAGTTTTTGACACCTTGCTAGACGACTGGTGGTACTTGGAAATTGCCATATCCTAAAAGTGGTACAATGGGTGAAAAGGTTGAAAAGCCCTGGCATAGAGTACATCTGTTCAAGACCTGAACCTCATGCGATTTTCTGTGCCCCAGCTCCTGCCCACGTAGCAGATTGAAAGCGTGCAAATGTGAGTAGATAAATAGGTACCACTTCAGTAGGAAGATAATAGTATAACATGATTCTTGCTTGCCTAGCATGCAAAGTGTAGGATTTTCATGGCAACTTCGCATCGGCAGAAAAGAAGTGTTGTTCCTCCAGTGCTTGTAATTTAGAAGAAGGAGACAAGACCCTATGTTTGTCTTCCTGGAAAAGGGATGTGACTGTCACCCATCACAACTGTTTTGCTTCATTCATTGTTCCTCCTTGAGGACTGATTGCTGCCTGCCAAACAGGGAGACAGGTTTGGTGTATTGCTCACAACTCATCCGTCAAAATCTGTGTGGGTGAAATGAAGACACAGCTTCATTCTTTGGAGATTGTCAGAAATCATAGGATAAACACAAGATATTTTTTTAGGTAGTATTCTACTCTTTGAATCTTTCCCCCCTTTTTTTATTCCCTTGAAATACGACAGACTGGAAGTCCTGAGGTTTTTGTGATATCCACAACCTACCAAAGAGAGTTAACCAATACAAGCTAGAACTGTTCACAGACTTCTGAGCTCTGTGGCTTAGGAAAGAGAAGACAGTCAACAATAACCAGTCAAATTTTGATCACCTCTGGTAAAAAAGGGGGACAAATATTCAGATGGTGCTGAATTTTCATTTTAGCTGAATAAAGGCAACAAAAAAAATGACAATTGAAAGTAGGGTTGCGCAAGCTCGTTCCCATTCATAAATGGGCAAGAATTGGCATTTGATATATTTGTTTGCTTGATTTATATATCCAACCAACTCATGTAATCCCAATTCTGGGTGCCATGCATCAAATAACAATTCCCCAAGACATTAGTGTCAATCAGAACCATACAACATCAACAGAAATGAATCCATAGACCAACATTTCAACTACGTGCTGGAAAAGCTCACCAGTTCTAGACTTTACCTTCCAGATGATGATTTCATCTATCATCCTGGTTTGATGCCTGGAGGAAAAGCCAAAACATATTATTATTATTATGGATCATCGCACAGTCAGCCAGATGTTCAGACTGGATTTGGCATTTTGTCTACCTATCGAGTCCTTACCCAGGACCTGGGATAGGCAGATGTGGATGCTTGATGGTATTACAGATATCGTCGCAGGATGGAAGCAGTTCCTAATAAGGCTGCCTTTTGCAATTGACTAATAGCGAATTTGTCAATGCCAATGGTGTTCAAGTGGTGCTCCAGTGGTTTTGGGATTGCACCCAAGGAGCCTATTACTATTGGTACTACCCTTGCTTGCTTTTGCCACAGTCTTTCTATTTCTATTTGTAGGTCTTTGTATTTTGTTATCTTCTCCAGTTCTTTCTCGTCTATTCTGCTGTCTCCAGGCACTGCCACATCCACTATCCAGACTTTTTTGTTTTTCTTATCAACATCATTATTATTATTATTATTATTATTATTATTATTATTATTATTATTATTATTATATTCACCTCTAATATTAACCTAATAATAACCTAATATTAATCCCTAACCCTGTGAGCCATGGTGGTGCAGTGGTTGGAATATAGTATTGCAGACTAACTCCCTGCTCACTGCCAGTAGTTCGATTCTCACTGGCTCAAGGTTGACTCAACCTTCCATTCTTCCAAGCTCGATAAATTGAAGACCCAGATGCTTGGGGGTAAATATGCTGACTCTGTAAACCACTTAAAGAGGGCTGTAAAACACTGTGAAGTGATATATGCACCTAAGTGCTACTGCTATTTCATAGCAGTTTGGAATGACTTATGATACAAGGGGAAAGAAGATGCCATCACAGCTTTATTGACTGGGGGCGCGATGGTTCAAGTGCAGTATTGCAGGCTAATTCTGCCCACTGCCAGCAGTTCAATCCTGACCAGCTCAAGGTTGGCTCAGCCTTCCATCCTTCTGAGGTTGATAAAATGAGGACCCAGATTGTTGGAGGCAACATGCTGACTTTGTAAACTGTTTAGAGCAGCTTAAGCATGATGAAGCAGTATATAAGTGCTATTGCTGTTGCTATTGTGTTATTCTTCCCAGGGAGTAAACAATATCTTAAGCTGCAGTAATTAATAACTAAAAATGCAATGCTATAAATGTCCGCTGAAAATTAATATATTTTAATGGGATATCATTTAACTACAGCTTACACTTTTAAAATTATATTTTGCTCATTTAAGGCAGGAATGCCATCTCGGGACAAATTATGTGTTTAAGAACTTTGTTTCATTTCATGCTCCTTGAACATAAATTGTTAATAAAAAGTCATTACATTGGACTCATAAAAAGTTCTTAGAATGTTGCCTTTGGAGATTCATCATCCCCTCCCTGCTTCAAGAATACATGATAACAACTAGTGGAAAGAAATAAGCCAAAATGAAATAACGTTGCACTTCAGGCTCATCAAGAATATTAAAAAAGAAAAAAGAAAAGGAATGTCCATAATTGCACTGGTGAGACCATATTTGGAATACTGCATCCAGTTCTGGTCACCACAATAGGAAAAAGATGTTGAGACTCTAGAAAGAGTGCAGAGAAGAGCAAAAAGGGTTATTAGAGGCAGTGGTGGGATTGAAATACCTGAACAACCGGTTCTCTTATTGGATGCAGGCCTACACCTCCGAAGCGTAGAATGGACTTCCGGAAGTGGCATCCATGAACTTCCGGTGGGACTTTCTAGGCCTGGGGGGCCTCCTCCAGGCCTCTAAGGCCTAGAACGGACTTCTGGAACTGGCATCTATGCACTTCCAGTGGGTCATTCTAGGCCTGGAAGGCCTCCTCCAGCCCTCCGAGGCCTAGACTGGACTTCCGGAAGCAATGTGCATTCAGCCGGTTCTAAAAACTCAGCAAAATGTAGCTACCGGTTCTTCCAAACCAGTGCGAACCGGCTGAATCCCACCACTGATTAGGGGGCTGGAAGCTAAAATGTAAGGTGAACCATTGCAGAAATTGGGCATGTCTAGTTTAATGAAAAGCAGAATTAGAAGTGACACAATAGCAGTCTTCCAATATTTTGAATTGTCATAGAGAAGAACGGGGGGTCAACCTGTTGTCCAAAGCACCTGAAGGCAGGATAAGAAGTAAGGGATGGAAGCTATCAAAGAGAGGTCCAGCCTAGAACTAAGGAGAAATTTATTGTCAATGAGAAGAATTAACCAGTGGAACAGCTTGCCTTCAGAAGTGGTGGAGAATTCTGGGAGTTGAAGTCCACAGATCCTCCATCTGCCAAGGGTGAGACAAACCGTTCCAAAGCACACCCCGGCTTTCAAACAACAGTGAGAGAGGCAGAGATCGTTTGACTGATTTCACATGTCAGAAAGCTTAAGTACTTAAACACAGTCAAAATACTCCAGAGAAGAACTGGAGATAAATTTCTAGTATGTCTATCAGTCTTCTCCACCATATATTCTGGCTGTTCCTATTGACCCTGGCCATTGGTCTTTCATGGCTTGGCATGATGGAATATGAGGTGTAAACCCTCTGGAAGGAAAATGGGGGGCAAAATATTAGGAAGACTAATCCATATATTAGACTCCTGCGAGTCCTTTGGACTGCAAGGCATTCAAACCGGTCAGTTCTAGAAGAGATCAACCCCGACTGCTCTTTAGAAGGCCAGATCCTGAAGTTGAAACTCAAATACTTTGGCCACCTAATGAGAAGGAAGGACTCACTGGAGAAGAGCCTGATGCTGGGAAAGATTGAGGGCAAGAGAAGAAGGGGACGACAGAGAATGAGGTGGCTGGATGGAGTCACTGAAGCAGTAGGTGTGAACTTAAATGGATTCCAGAAAATGGTAGAGGACAGGAAAACCTGGAGGAACGTTGTCCATGGGGTCGCGACGGGTCGGACACGACTTCGCAATTAACAACAACAACAACAATCCATATATTGACTTTTTTTAAAAAAAAAAAGTAGTCCTGTTGATCATATGAGGAGAAAATCCATAGACTTAGCTTATTTCAAGATTTTTGTAATATCTCTGCAAGCTTCCACGTTTCAAGAAATTTTCCTTAAGAATCTGGCTGAATGAAAAAACCAACAAGACTGACTTACAGCAAAACTATTCAGGGCTCTGTCCTTGGTGCTGATTTCCCCTGCAATCGCCTTATTAGCTTTTCATGTTTTATTTTTAACATGACACCCATGAAACCAAATGTATTCTTGATTCCAGGTCAGTAAAGAAGAGTGCCCTTTTCCTTTGACACAATGTTTTGATGTTTCTCTTACAAAGAAAGAAAACAAGGATTGACAGACCTCCTGGAAGAGCTGGGGTGATTAGTCTAGGTTTAATTCAATGTTTTGATCTGGTATTGAACACTTGGCAGAAATTGGGAATTCTGATGGGGTACCATCTACTCAACTGCTCGATTTTTATTTGCACAGAAGATATCTTGAACTTGATCACGTTCTCTTTAATGATTTCCTGTTTTTAAAACCTGAGTAGACACTTGGAATGCTGCATCCAGTTGTGGTGCTGGATGCTGAGACTCTAGAAAGAGTACAGAGAAGAGCAACAAAGATGATCAGGTGCCTGGAGGCTAAAACATATAAGGAACGGTTGCTGGAATTGGGTATGTCTAGTTTAACGAAGAGAAGGACCAGGGGGGACACGATAGCAGTGTTCCAGTATCTCAGGGGCTGCCATAAAGAAGAGGGAGTCAAGCTATTCTCCAAGGCACCTGAAGGCAGGACAAGAAGCAATGGATGGAAACTAAGCAAGGAGAGAAGCAACCTAGAACTGAGGAGAAACTTCCTGACAGTGAGAACAATGAACCAGTGGAACAACTTGCCATCAGAAGCGGTGAATGTTCCAACACTGGAAGTTTTTAAGAAGAGACTGGACAGCCATTTGTCTGAAATGGTATAAGGTTTCCTGCCTGAGCAGGGGGTTGGACTAGATGACCTCCACGGTCCCTTCCAACTTTATTATTATTATTATTATTATTATTATTATTATTATTATTATCGATCATCGCACAGTCAGCCAGATGTTCAGACTGGATTTGGCATTTTGTCTACCTATCGAGTCCTTAACCAGGACCTGGGATAGGCAGATGTGGATGTTTGATGGTATTACAGATATCGTCGCAGGATGGAAGCAGTTCCTAATAAGGCTGCCTTTTGCAATTGACTAATAGCGAATTTGTCAATGCCAATGGTGTTCAAGTGGTGCTCCAGTTGTTTTGGGATTGCACCCAAGGAGCCTATGACTATTGGTACTACCCTTGCTTGCTTTTGCCACAGTCTTTCTATTTTTATTTGTAGGTCTTTGTATTTTGTTATCTTCTCCAGTTCTTTCTCGTCTATTCTGCTGTCTCCAGGCACTGCCACATCCACTATCCAGACTTTTTTGTCTTTCTTATCGACAATTGTTAAGTCTGGGGTATTATGTTGCAGGTGCTTGTCTGTTTGAATCTGAAGTCCCAGAGCAGTTTAATTTTATCATTTTCTATGACTTTCTCTATTTTATGATCCCACCAGTTTTTGCTTACAGGCAAATGATATTTTTTGCAGATCTTCCAATGCACCATTGTTGCTACTTTGTCATGCCGCTGCTTGTAGTCAGTCTGTGCAATATTCTTGCAACAGCTTACCAAGTGGTCCACTGTTTCTTCAGCTTCTTTGCATAGGCGGCACTTACTGTCTGTTGCTGTCTTCTCAATTTTGACTTTGTATGCATTTGTCCTTAAGGCTTGGTCTTGTGCAGCCAGAATTAGTCCCTCAATCTCTTTCTTCAATTTTCCTGCTCTTAGCCATTGCCAGGTTTTATTATTATCTGCTTTCCCAGCTATTTTTTTCATCATCATCATCATTATTATTATTATTATTATTATTATTATTATTATTATTATTATTTAATGTTGGTTCCACTACCAACTGCTGGAACATTTCATCTTCCAATAAAGCCATGAAGTTATTTATTATTATTATTATTAAAAGTTTTAAAGATTTTATACAATATATATCCCAAATCCCTCCCACCCCACCCCCTCCCCCACTTCCCAGAGCTGATTACAGGGTTACAAATAAACAATCATAATCTAACTTACATTACCCAACTATACTAACAATCAAATCCATAACATACTTTAACTCCTTTTCAAGATAAATATTAACAAATTAAAAACAAAAATAATAATATAATTAAACCATAATACTAAAACTAATATAAATTCAACCATATTAAACTATTAATAATAATCTAAAATTTATTCATAAGCTAGATAATAGTTTTTAGTCTCATATTTATTCTGAATATAATCTATCCATCTTTTCCAAACCGAAATATATCTTTCTTGTGAATGGTCCTTCAAATAAGCGGAGATTTTTGCCATTTCTGCTAAATTAGACACCTTGAGTATCCATGAAGTTCTTGATTGCGTTGGGAAAACAGCAATTGAAGGAGGTAAATTCACCTTGGAAGGCCTTGTTCCAGTGGTTTAGCCATGATGAGATGCAACAACTTCTGAGGCGTAGACTTTCCAATAGCAGTTTCCTATTCTAAAATTTCCTGCCCATTTTTTATATTTTATCTCTTCAATACCAGAGAAGAGCATTTTAATTCATTGGTGTTGGTTTTGAAATACTTCCTGTTTAGAAACATTTTAATTATTTACATGGCTGCTGTTTCATCATTTTGCTCGGTGCTTTTCAGCCACGGATGTTCTTGCGTATTCTAATGGTTTAGAATTTTTGTGGGTGAATTTCTGCTCGTGTAAGCCGGGTTGGGAAATCCTTGGTTTGAAGAGCAATGTTTAAGTGACTGATCAGCCCAAAGAAACAAAATTTGCCCTGAAAATGTCGTAAGACATCCATGTTGCATTGACCAATCAATGTGGCAATCTTCTATGCCCGAATTAAAGTGGTTTACTGTTTCAAGATTCCATAGGAATGTAACATAGGACTATATGAAATCCATAGATCAATCAATGACTAGGAAATTTGCATGCTCAGAAATCAGGTTGATGCATAATACATTGACTCCTATTTTTGAGATTCTAATCTATTGGGAAGCTTAACAGACTGGAGTATCAGATTTTTGTTTGCTTTTCATGTAACAATGACATTGCTCTATTTTTTTTTTTAAAAAAAAATGCTTCCTGATCATTGGGTTGTGCCATACACAAAAAGGGTGTGGGAAATGACAGCCAGAATTCTCCAACCCCTAGAAATAGCAATACCCCACAAACCCACAGCCGCACTCCGCCAGGAATTAGCTGGAACCAAAGGCAAGACATAGAAGGATGAAAGAAACAATGTAAATTTACAAAATTAACTGTAACAATTGCAACCAATACTACGTGGGACAAACGTCACGTTGATTAAAAACCAGAATAGATGAACATCAGCTGGCAGTCCAACATCACAATCCCAAATCCCTAATCTCTACCCACACTGACCCCAAAGAGTATCAATTTGATTATAGCAATACTAGAATCGTCAGCCATGTTACCACCTGCCACATGCGTGAGTTCACTGAAGCCTGGCACTCCACAAGCAATTCCATGAATAGACACATCGACCTACAACTGGCCTATAAACTCCTCGGAATTCAAATCAACCACAGAGCCAACCAATGACAGCACCAACCCTCAATCAACCCACACAAGCCCCTCCCATTTGTTGTGATTCCTTGCCAGCCAGTGGACCCAGCAGTTGAGTCTGAGAAATCAGCGAAGGATGACCCCTGTATTATGGAATCCCTTGCAGTAGCGTACTTCTGCTAGCTTGCATTTTGCTATCAAAAATGGTGATTGAGAAAGTGAGTTTATTTGAGATGACCTTCTATTTTGTCAAGATGGTCAACCTGTCATTAGAGGAACACAGAAGAAATTCACATTCAGCTGACCTTTAATAACTGCAGATTCCTGTAACCGTGGTTCAAATATTCTGTGGAGAACAGTAATTAGAATATATCTGCATGTGGGCAAATAGCTTCTAGGAACGGATCGCAAACCCTTGTGAGAACTGTAGCCATAAGCTATGGATGTGTGCATTTTTCAATTATGTTATGGCTTTTCTTTGTACTAATTGGGTAATAATATATTTTCGATACTACTTTTTTTTCCATTTCTGGAATACGCTGCGTATTCAAAACTGAAAGCAGCTGGGAACTGACTGCACAAAAGAACAAAATGAAAATAGTTTAGCGTTAGTTTCTCAATTATTTCTCCTGGAAAAATAAACATGCAGAGTCTTATTAATATTGTGGGGAGTTTTGGGTTATTTTAACCTGGGCGTTGAAATCAGAAATGCATATATAAGAGCAGTGGTGGCGCAGTGGTTAGAATGCAGTACTGCAGGCTACTTCTGCTGACTGCCAGCTGCCAGCAGTTCGATTCTCACCGGCTCAGACTTGATTCAGCCTTTCATCCTTCTGAGGTCAGTAAAATGAGGACCCAGATTGTTGGGGGGCAACAGGCTGACTCTGTAAACCTCTTAGAGAGGGCTGTAAAGCACTGTGTAGCAGGATACAAGTCTAAGTGCTATTGTTATTCTGAGAAGTATGTTTATTGACAGAGGTGGCCTTCTGCAAATTTTCCTCAACTCCTCCATAGTCTGTTGGACAGCATCATAGAGCCTGTTTTATTAAGGCAACAACGAAAGTATAGGTCTTCCTGTCAGTCACATCAAACTCTAGGCATAGTGCTCATCTCCATTTCTCGCCCGAGGGATCCAGTGTTGTCCAAAAACAATTTCCATGATCATGTGGCCATCATGACTATAGGCCAAAGGCACATGGAATGCTGTTACCTTCCCACCAAAGTGGTACCTATTAATCTACTCACATTGGCATGCTTTCTAACTGCTAGATGGGCGTGTGCTGGAACAAGGAATGGGAGCTCACCCTGTTGCATGGAGCTTGGGACTCAAACGTGAGCTGCCAGCTCTCCAGGTGACAAGCTTAGCATCTTTAACCACTGAGCCATCATGCCAAGTGGTGGGATTCAGCCAGTTCGCACCACTTCAGCAGAACCAGTTGTTGTTGTGAGTTGCGAAGTCGTATCCAACCCATCATGACCCCATGGACAACATTCCTCCAGGCCTTCCTGTCCTCTACCATCTTCTGGAGTCCCTTTAAACTCACGCCTACTGCTTCAGTGACTCCATCCAGCCACCTCACTCTCTGTCGTCCCCTTCTTCTATTGCCCTCCATCTTTCCCAGCATTAGGCTCTTCTCCAGTGAGTCCTTCCTTCTCATTAGGTGGCCAAAGGACTTGAGTTTCAACTTCAGGATCTGGCCTTCTAAAGAGCAGTCAGGGTTGATCTCCTCTAGGACTGACTGGTTGGATCGCCTTGCAGTCCAGGGGACTCGCAGGAGTCTTCTCCAGCACCATTGTTCAAAGGCCTCCATTCTTTGGTGCTCAGCCTTTCTTATGGTCCAACTTTGGCCTTAACTATACGCACTTTTGTTGGCAGGGTGATGTCTCTGCTTTTTAGTATGCTGCCTAGATTTGCCATAGCTTTCCTCCCCAGGAGCAAGCGTCTTTTAATTTCTTGGGTGCAGTCCCCATCTGCGGTGATCGTGGCAGAACCAGTAGCTAATTTTTTGTTGCCCAGACCCAGAATGGACTTCTGGAAGCAGCATCCACACAGAGAACCAGTTGTTCACCTATTTGAATCCCACCACTGATCATATCCCTCTTAAGGCAGCAGTAACACTAGGGAAATCTCACCCTGTGGTGTTTTTACTTCTTCCCCAAGAGTCTCTGTTCCTTAAGGGGCCATCACTCAGCCACCAAATTGGGACAGTTTTCATGCAGACTCCAATTGTTTGGAGGGCCTTACTCTTTAATCTCCTTCAACTCCCAGGAATGCATTTACATGATACTTCTAAACAGACAGATGTTGCATATTTCCAACTTTACTGGTGGCTACTGATAGGTCTACGCATCATCGAATTATCCATATTCAAACCATCTAAATTAATGGACTCATTAAAGTCTCAAGCCAGTGGCTAATAGGCAGAGGCCTTGAGATGCTCCATCTGCGAGCGAGTACTCTGAATACTAACCATTATTTACTTTTTGTTTTAATTATTTATGTCTTTGTGTTTCTTATGGAGGGATATTGGCAGTTTTCCTATGGCACACACAGCTTGGTGCCGGCCTGCACTTTAAGATTATTGACATATATAATAATATTGTTTGACTCAAACATACTTTATTTTGGAAAGCCATCAAGATCTCTTCTAATGTCGTCTATCTGAAAGCGTAGAGGGGAAAAAATGCAATTACAGCTTCATATACCATCGTATGCGCCAATTATCCTGAGAATTCTCCTTTCGTAAGGAAGCAAATGGAGACAAACCACCTGCTTCACAAGGGATTCATTTCATTCCTACTGAGATTTTCATATCTGTCTAGGACATCTGGTCAGTCCTATTCCTGAATGTCCGAAATTAATAGGAAGCTGGCATCCGGATTTCCGAGGTGGTTTGAAAATTTCAATTTAAATGCCTGGCCAATTAATCATCTACTAACCAATTGTCTCCCGTTACTTGTTCATAATTTAGAGAGTCACTTGGAAATATCAACTGCAGGTCGAATGAGAAAATTCTAGCCTAAATAAAGATATCCTTCCATATAATTGGCGTATATATATTGCAGTACATTTAAAACATAATTTTAAATAAGTAACAAAAGAAGAAGTTCACATTTGCTGGATGTCCTCCTCCTCCTTCTCCTTCTCCTCCTCCTCCTCCACCTCTTCTTCTTCTTCTTCTTCTTCTTCTTCTTCTTCTTCTTCTTCTTCTTCTTCTTCTTCTTCTTCTTCTTCTTCTTCTTCTTCTTCTTCTCCTCCTCCTCCTCCTCCTCCTCCTCCTTCTCCTTCTTCTTATTCTTCTTCTTCCTCCTCCTCCTCCTCCTCCTCTCATCAAGTGTTGAGAATGTATAACTGCTCCTCTTTGCACTTTTCACCAAAATAAGCAATAAATGCAAAGAATAGGATAGGATAGGATAGGATAGGGTAAGGTAAGGTAAGGTAAGGTAAGGTAAGGTAAGATAAGATAAGATAAGATAAGATAAGATAAGATAAGATAAGATAAGATAAGATAAGATAAGATAACCTTTATTGTCATTTTTTTACTATGGGCACAATGGCACACATCAAAAATGAAATTTAGTTGCCCGCTTTCAAAGTGAAACACGTACATGACACACACCTAAACATACTATGAACAATATATGTATAGACCCACACCCCTCCATATACGTAGCAAATAAATATTAAACACTGTCCATCTTGAATATATAACGGAAGGAGGAAGCCTGAGAGTTCACAAGGTTAATGCTGTATGGAATGAAACTATGGCTGAATCTGGATGTTCTGCTATGGATACCACGGAGCCCCCCCCTCCCAGAAGATAACAAGGAAAACAGGTCGTGAAGAGGATGTGTAGTGTCCCAGATAATCTTACGGACCCTGCTCAAGCAGCGCTTCTGTGCTATGTCCTGGATGGGAGGGAGGGAACTGCCAATGATCTTTTCTGCCATCCTCACCACTCTCTGCACCACCTTCCTATCTGAAGCAGAGATGAATAGAATAGAATAGATATTGGAATATGGAATATGGATGTGGAATGGAATAGAATGGAATGGAATGGGACGGAATAGGACGGAACAGGGTGGAACGGAAAGGAACGGAATAGAATAGAATATTGGAATATGGAATAGAATAGAATGGAATGGAATGGAAAGAAGTTCCCATTTGTGGCTACATACTGATTCTAGACTGCTTCCTCTCCTGACTCCATCCCCAGGCTCTGCCTACAGGTTGGTCCATAATGATCTTAATCCCAATAATCCTAACAGGTTTTCAGCATGTATCAGGTATAATACAAACTAGCATAGCTATACATTCCAATCATGTTTTATTAATTCTAGAATTAGCCATGGCTTTTTATAGTCATCTATTTATAGTTATTTATAGCATTTAGATCATTCATTGTACAATTAATTGTAATGTTATAGTACAGGACTCTTCTGACTTTTGACATCTCTGCTCTGTAATTTTACCTTAACAATTTTATCTTTGCCTTGCTTTATCCTACCGGTGTGACTTTTATAATTTTTTGGGTTTCTATTTCTGTGTAATCGCTATTTTATTACTTCCATGCTGATCTGTGAGTGAAATCAAACTGATGGATTGATATATGGATAGGACTGGAAAAAAAATAAGTCTGTCAAAAAAAAAATAACTTAAAGAAATGCTAATACAGATTACACATGCCGCGTTAAATAATTCACCAGATGTATTAATAATGTATGTGCAAAGTTAATTTCCCAGAGGCAAAATACATGAAGTAAATCTATATGAGAATAAAAACAACAAGCGTACTCTTTAAGGTTTCAGTTGAGACCTGTGGTTTATATATTCGGCAGTATCAGGTTAACCCAGAAAACATTCCTCATCTGCTGATACTGAAAGTAGAGAGGTGGTTTGGTGTAGTGCAGACATGCCAAACACAAGGCCCGAGGGCCAGATGCAGCCCGTGAAGTGGTTTCCTGTGGTCCGCGAAGCCATCCTGGAAACAGTGAGGGAAAGGCCCCCGCTGTCTTGGCCCTGGCCCAGTCCGGCCGGGAGCCAATGTACAATTTTGTGGTGGTCATCTATGCTGAAACTCATTCAGTCTTAGCTCCACAAAGCCGTCTGGAAACAGCGAGGAACCAGCCCCTGCTGCGTCGCCCCCGTCCCCTGGGTGTATGCTGGGGAGGGGTCCCCCTTTGTGAGGAATGAAGAAATGCACCATCGCCTGGAAGTGGCCAGCAAATGGCCCTCACCTACTTCACATATCCGGCTTGATGGGCTCCAGGGGAGGGGTTTCAGCAGGCAGTGAGGCTCCTCCACTGGACCATGCCTTGGCACTTGCCCCGGTCCCACCCCCTTCTGCCAGAGACCCTCAGATCTGTCCCACACCTGCCCAGGCCCCCAACAGGTACCTGAGGGCAGGACAGAATGGGAACTAATCAAGGAGAGAAGCAACCTAGAACTAAAGAGAAACTTCCTGACAGTTAGAACAATTAACCGGTGGAACAACCTGCCTCCAGAAGTGGTGAATGCTCCAACACTGGAAGTTTTTAAGAAGAGACTGGACAGCCATTTGTCCAACATGGTATAGGGTTTCCTGCCTGAGCAGGGGGTTGGACTAGATGATCTCCAAGGTCCCTTCCAACTTTACTATTATTATTATTATTATTATTATTATTATTATTATTATTATTTCCTGGAATGGCATGCCTAAGTCAGGTTGCAGTCGCAAATATGAGAAAGCCTTTCCAACTGCATACGCTACAATTTTCTATCCACGTTGAAACTGAACTGAAGAACTGAGGAAGCTTCTTGGATGAGAAGTGAAAAGTCTTCAAAGAAAAACAAGAAACAAGCCATTTTCTTCAACTATCTTCCCTACTCTATTAAGTGTGAGTTTTTCCATCAGCCACTGAGTTTACTTCCTGCTGCAAAATCAATAGGGGTCGGTATGTGCAAGTGTGTTTGTGTCTCCATGGGGCGTGCGAGTACACAAGCCCATCTCCTTTCTTAGCTGCCTTTGATTTATGTCATAGATCACATTTTACAAAAACAGCAATAAGATGGGCCTTTATATTTTTGTGGTTGTTTACAGTACACGAGACTCCCCCACCCCTTTTTTAAAGGTCAGTCATCATAATCAATCAAAATTTTCTGAAGGAAAAAAATTGTGCCTGTGTGCCAACCCGTGACCTGGTTGCAAATAGGTCGTGGGCCGCAGCCCGGCAGTTAGGGACCACGTTGCAGGAGATGACCAGGCTGAGCCTGAGGGAAGGATTAAATGTGTCATCAGTCTTGAGTCCCTTCACTCCCACAAGAGATCTAAGTCCATCCCACCTTGAATTCCATTGACTCTTATCTACCACCAAATTGTTTTGACTGTTAGTAGTTCAGATTCAACCTGTTCTCCATAGCACCTGAAGGCAGGATGAGAAGCAACGGCTGGAAACGAACCAAGGAGAGAAGCAACCTGGAACTAAGGAGAAATTTCCTGACAGTGAGTGGAAAAGGTTGCCTCCAGAAGTTGTAGATGCTCCATCAATGGAGGTTTTTAAGAAGAGACTGGACAGCCATTTGTCTGAAATGGTATAGGGCAGTAGTGGCGAACTTATGGCACGCATGCCAGAGGCGGCACTCAGAGCCCTCTCTGTGGGCACGTGTGCCATGCCCCCGAGATGGCAACCATCCCTCTTCAACTAGCCACCCGCTAACTCACCGAAGTCCCATGTGGCCAGATGCATCCCACTCCCATCCCATCCCTCCGGGCCTTGCATGGTCTTCTTTTCCCGGGCACTGCATCGCCTCCTCAGCTTTTGGCTGTCCGTCCAGCTCAGAGGCAGCTTCTTTGAACTACTGGCGGCGGGCTGCAGAGCCCCAGAGTGCGCTGGTCAAAGGGTCGGCAGGCTGTGGCTGCTGATGGACACTGTCGGCCTCCATGCACCCACTGGCCTCGTGTGCGGGGGCCGATGGTGTCAGGAAGCAGCTGCTCCAGTCCTTGTCTTGCCTTGCCCTGCGACAATGGCACCCCCACCCTGCCTCATCTGTCCTCACCTCAGCCCACAGGATGAGCCTCCTGCCCACCACCCCACCTGCCAGAGACCCCCTGGATCTCCCCCAACCCTGCCCAGCCCCCACAAGCATCTCTCCCCATGAGCAACATCGAGGTGACCACGCCCACCTTGGCCACACCCACCCATCTGCCATAGCCACCACAGCCATGCCCACCCAGTGGGCCATGCCCACCTGGCACCCAGTGATAAATAAGTGGGTTTTGGGTTGCAGTTTGGGCACTCAGGCTCTAAAAGGTTCACCATCACTGGTATAGGGTCTCCTGCTTGAGCAGGGAGTTGGACTAGAAGACCTCTGAGGTCCCTTCCAGCTCTATTCTTCTATTATTCTGTCCTTCAGAAGCATATACTGGTATCCAATCAAATCCTTTTTCCTTTGCTCAGTCATGTAGCAAAGTTAGAATTTAGAATTTCTGTTTGTTTCTTGTAAAACATTAGTAGAATTAAGCTGCATGACCCAGTGAAAAAGGTCTGGGTTGTGGAAAACACACATTACAAACCTATTATCACTCTTGTAAATACTTGTTATTCTAGGTTTTTTTTTTAAAGCCTTTATTAAGCTGATAGCATGTCAGTGTTGTGGAAAATCAATTGTATCCCACAACAAGGAAAGAGCAGATAAAAATCTTAATTATCATAAAGCTTAGAAGGACTTAAAATCCCAGCATGAAGTTCTTGCTTTCGGTACATTACTATATAAGACTTAATTCTAGTTATTTTATGCGTTCCAAATTCTAATAATATTAAGATGGAGATGCAGGTTTAAACCAAGGAACAACTTGCCCAAAAATTCCTAATATCTGAGATCACAGAGTCAATAAACCAAGGGCGAGAAACAGCTGAAGCAACGTGACATTGATGAATACTGCTGAAAGTATACTGTTGGAAGGTGGTCTTCAGGATATAATCTATGTATCTATGGGCAAAATAATCAATACATAATTTAATACTTATTACTTCGAGATATATATGCAGAGGAACTAAGAGATACTTCTCTAAAATTGGTGTGACTTCCTTCAGTTAGAACAGTGGTTCTCAACCTTTCTAATGTCGCGACCCCATAATACAGTTCCCCATGTTGTGGTGACCCCCAACCACTTATACATCACCGGGTGCCAGGGGCGTGGCCAAAGAAAAGGGGGGGGGAATGGCGGACAGCCTTGTTTGGCGACCCCCGTGAAATGGTCGTTCGACCCCAAATGGGGTCCCGACCCACAGGTTGAGAACCACTGAGTTAGACGGTACATTGTGCAAAACTTATCTCCTGCATATACATTATCTTGGACATCTAGATATCTAGCACATATTTGGCATCTGGAATACCAGTGGAAAACAAGACCTCACTGTGTTGATCCATGCTTGAGGTTTTTTTTATTTACCAATGGTATCGTGCCTCTTGGTGCATGGGATTCATCTGATCCCCTTTGAGTTATGCAACAACTCAATAAAGTAGATGAGACTGACATATAGTCAGCATATGAGTTTGCAAGAAAGAAATATATCGGTTAAATTAGCTCAAATGCGCCCGGGATCAGAAGATATTGTAGACTCAATGCATCTTGAGTTAGATACAGTACTTGGATACTAATCACGACGTTTGCTCCATCAAAGTCAGTATGATCAATGCATTACTCTATTAACTCAAAAGGGCTTCATAATTCTGCCCCAGAGGAACATCGCCAATGCTACACAAAATTCAAAACGATGTCAGAAGTTAATAACTGCAGTCTTCTCTTGATTGAGTATAATTCTTGTAAATATTTTAGCTTCTTTTTCCATCAATGGCTCAGCAGGCAGGAATTAATTGCTGTTTCCTTGGCCTTTAACAATAGATGCAAACCTTATTTCAGCCTTTAGTGATTGAAAGTCATGCACAAAAATCTTTGCTGCTAATGATATTCACTTCCAGAACAATAAAAGTTGCAAATGAAGCCCTTTGTCGGGATTTCTCTGTGGCAGATCATAGAGACCTTATGCCACCTCCTCATTTTGTAGTAATTTGTTACAAATTCTGTTGACTTTAGCCGTAAGCAATTGCAGTTAAAAGGGGGGGGGGAGAGAGGAAGAAAGTGAGGACAGAAAAAAAACAGAACACCTAAAATTTGCAGAAGTGCCCATTTATTGCAATGGCACTAGTTAGATAGTTATTTATTTACCAAAATTGCATGCCATCTGCCATTAGATTATAGGTTGTTTAGAATTGTTGAAAGAAAAGTCTTCATCGTGGTTCCGTCCAAGCTGGGAATAAACAACATGGCGACTGCTTTAGGAAGAAGGTTGCAGTTTATTGGAGAGGAGAGCCAGACAGAAAGATGGAGAGAAAAAAGGGCTGAGCACATGTAGGGAGTAGGTTTTTATATCCTCTGGAGCCTTTGGTTTGGAGTTGTTCCTGTGGCATGAACTTTGACCTGAGTCTGAGTGTGCCCTTTGGTGTCTCTGTGTTAATCCTATTATGTCCTGTCTTAGAGTTTGGGTGGGGTATGTAGATTTTAAGAGTCTTTGTCTTCCTAAGCTTCTAGCTTCAACCTTCCTGATGGTTTACATCTGTATTTCTACAGAGCTGGTTTCTGCTTTGGGGAGGGAGACTTGGGGCTATTAAGAAAAACTGGGCATGCTTTTCTGCCTCTTTAAGATCCTTTGAGAAAATACATTTTTCTTCCCTTTCAATATTTCCTTCTCTGGGGGGCTGACTTCCCACAGAATAATAGAGGTGTTCAGAATAATAAAGCAATAGAAATATAAGACTTGCCATCAAAATAAAATACAACATGTGCTATCCACTTTTGAAGATTCTCCATTGCGAATGGTGTGTGAAAAAATAATATCGTTTTTAACCTTCTTTCTGAATAAGGAAAGGATGGGAGTTGAAATCCACACATCTTAACCTTGACTAAGCTTGAGAAACTACTTTAAAGCTGAGCAGTGATTTTTAATTTTGATTTGTTCACGAATCTATGTTGCAATTTTGGATCCAGTAATCAGGCCACTGATGGGGGAAAAAAAAATCATACCTCGACTGAAATGATGCGGAACTAAATGATTGCCAAAGATTTGCAAGATTCCCACCAGGTATCTATAGTATATATTGATTACAGAGAACACAGATCAATAAAGCAATCATTTTCATATCTTCTGGGTCCTTTTCTTAATGTAAAACCATAAATGTGTATTTTCAAGAGTGGGGGTGAAAACGCAATGACTTTTGTTTTCAAGGGCAGTACCTGGTCTCCCTTTATTTCTAAAGCAGAAATACATCAAGGAATCTACAGATTTACTACTGAGCAATCGTTTTGAGCCATCAGACAATGATCGGGTTTGATATGCTGCTCTTTGACTGTAGATTAAAAGGTTTGATTGGATGAATTAAGATCACCTGCTGCATTAACAGAGGGATAGAATCAAGATCACACAAAGTATTAATACCACTTTACAAGGCCTGGGTAAGGCCACACTTGGAATACTTCATCCAGTTTTGGTCACCACGATGTAAAAAAGATGTTGAGACTCTAGAAAGAGTACAGAGAAGAGCAACAAAGATGATTAGGGGACTGGAGGCTAAAACATATAAGGAACGGTTGCTAGAATTGGGTATGTCTAGTTTAACGAAGAGAAGGACAAGGGGGGACATGATAGCAGTATTCCAATATCTCAGGGGCTGCCATAAAGAAGAGGGAATTAAGCTATTTTCCAAAGCACCTGAAGGCAGGACAAGAAGCAACGGGTGGAAACTAATCAAGGAGAGAAGCAACCTAGAACTAAGGAGAAACTTCCTGACAGTGAGAACAATTAATCAGTGGAACAGCCTGCCTCCAGAAGCAGTAAATGCTCCAACACTGGAAGTTTTTAAGAAGAGACTGGACAGCCATTTGTCCGAAATGGTGTAGGGTTTCCTGCCTGAGCAGGGGGTTGGACTAGATGACCTCCAAGGTCCCTTCCAACTTTACTACTATTACCTATATTCTTGGACCTTCAGATTCCCTGGAAATGTATCAAAAGTCCTTCAGGTACAAGATTCAGAAGGTCTTCTCTGTCTTTCAATCTTACAAATTCCTTTGAAGCTGTAAACCTCATCACTGTATCACCCGGGCAACTTCCAAATTCTTTTTTTTTAACCAAATTTTATTAAATTTATATAGGTAAGGAAAAATAGGAACAATACAGGTATGGTAAAGGGAAGGGTAAAAGGAAATGGGGAGGGGAAGGAAATAAGGAATTAGGGTAAAATAAGGATAGGTACAATCACATATTTCAACAAACAAGCAACCGTCCGGATCATAATAGTGAGTAAATATCATATTCAACCATTTTTAACAAAGCTTAAACTGTAACAGATTAAAAACAATTAGTAAACCAATACGTTAATCTATTAAGTAAACACTACTAATAAAATCTAAAAAAAAAATAATCCTAACAATCAAAAGTAACAAATGAAAATCAGTAAATCAAGAAAAGTAATCGTATCCTCAAAATGTTAGTTAGAACTCGATTAAAAATCAGTCATTTATTCTAAAATATTAAATGCTTCAAGTTCTAACGTGTCTCTAACCATTGATAAAATTTTTCCCAACAACTTCCAAGTTTTGTTGGTTGACTTTTTCTTCCCTCTTTCCTGCATGTCCCACCTCCCTCACAAAAGAGGTCTGGAAAAGCTTACAAATCGTTTGATGACATTTTAGTTAATTCTAGAAGAATGGATCTATGTAACAGATAACGACGGTTTAAAATCTACCTGTTTCCTTCAGCGAGACAGTTGTTAAGTGGGTTTTGCCCCACTTTATGACAGCTGTTAAGTGAATCACTGTTGTTGTTAAGTTAGTAACACGGTTGTTAAGTGAACCTGCCTTCCCCATAAAAGGGGATCATGGGATCCCCGGACATTGCAACCGTCATAAATATGAGACAGTCCACCAAGCGTCTGAATTTTGATCACATGACTATGGGGATGCTGCAGCGGCTGTAAGTGTGAAGAACGGTCATAAGTCACTCTTTTCAGTAACTTAGGACGGTCACTAAATGAATTGCTGTAATTTGAGGACCATCTGTACTCTGCCTTTCTTTTAAGTTCTTTTAAACTGAAGCTTCCAAAGATTGCCTGAAATAAATCATTTTCAATAAGGATTAACAATAAATGCAACAATAATATGTTGTGGATGGATGGTGCATGGGTGTATGGGTGCATGGATGGATACATGGGTGCATGGATGGGTGCATGGATGCATGGATGCACAAATGCACAGATGCATGAAGGGAGGGAGGGATGATTGACAAACAGATAGACATAAACATTTATTTTGAGTACAAAGAACAGAGCCTCATTTAAATGGATATTAGAATACAGGTTTATATAGAACGTAGTCAGCCAAAAATTTTGCAGCTGGGGTCAGAAAAGCAGAGCTGGAGGGAACCTTGGAGGTCATCTAATCCAACCCCCTGCTCAGGTAGGAAACACTACACCATTTCAGACAAATGCCTGTCCAATCTCTTCTTAAAAACCCCCAATGTTGGAGCACCCACAACTTCTGGAGGCAAGTTGTTCCACCGATTGTTTCATTGGGCCAATATATTGGAATTGTTTTACTTAAGCTGGGGGGGGGGGAACCTGCAAACCACAGGGATATAATATTGAGAGTTGTGCGGTAGCACAGGAGGTGTCATTTCAAAGAAAATGGGTGAAAAATATACTGCATCCAGTTTTGGTCACCACAATGTAAAAAAGATGTTGAGACTCTAGAAAGAGTACAGAGAAGAGCAACAAAGATGATCAGGGGACTGGAAGCTAAAGCATATAAGGAATGGTTGCTGGAATTGAGTATGTCTAGTTTAATGAAGAGAAGGACAAGGGGGGACATGATAGCAGTCTTCCAGTATCTCAGGGGCTGCCACAAAGAAGAGGGAGTCAAGCTATTCTCCAAGGCGCCTGAAGGCAGGATAAGAAGCAATGGATGGAAACTAATCAAGGAGAGAAGCAACCTAGAACTAAGGAGAAACTTCCTGACAGGTAAAACAATTAACCAGTGGAACCACCTGCCTCCAGAAGCGGTGAATACTCCAACACTGGAAGTTTTTAAGAAGAGATTGGACAGCCGTTTGTCTGAAATGGTATAGGGTTTCCTGCCGGAGCAGGGGGTTGGACTAGATGACCTCCAAGGTGCCTTCCAACTTTACCATTATTATTATTATATCTACTTTGCATCTTTTTATTGCTGGGTGTTTTATTGCTGAGTATCAGTTGTTTTGCCCCTGAGTTTCAGGTGATGAGTTTGGGGGCTGAGTTGTGGGCCATAAATTAGGGAGTGGGACCATCTGTGAACCAAGGATAAAAGCAGCCCATTCTTCCATCAGAAAGAGAGATTTATATATATATATATATATATATATATATATATATATATATATATATATATATATGTATGAGAACAATTAATCAGTGGAACAGCCTGCCTCCAGAAGCAGTAAATGCTCCAACACTGGAAGTTTTTAAGAAGAGACTGGACAGCCGTTTGTCCGAAATGGTGTAGGGTTTCCTGCCTGAGCAGGGGGTTGGACTAGATGACCTCCAAGGTCCCTTCTAACTTTACTACTATTACTATTTTGGATATACAGCCTGATTCAATGGACAATAGAGACAAAAAAAAAAAAAAAAAAATTCCTGACCAGACAATCTGGGCAGATCAGTTACTAACGGTCCATGCATTCTAATCCACGGTGTCATTAAACTGTCAACTAAAATCTATATTTGCTGCAAATATGCCCTAAACCCTTTGGAGGAAACAACTGCACTTGCAAAGAAATGTAGATTAGTTTCTAAGCTCTGCTCAAACTGAACACTATTAGGTTTCCACTTATAGAACAAATGCTTTTTATTGGAATATAGCAATCCTCGGAGCTCAGCTTGCCTTGATGAGCTTTGCAGAAAAAAAAAAAAAAAAACTTGGAGGAACTTCATCCGTCCCAATCATTTTATTGGGAAATTTAACTTGGGTTGATTACACTGGAGGGTTGCTTGCTCCGTGGGGGAGTTTTGTGACTTTTATTGCTAATGTTACTCTTTGCTGGCATTTGGCATCCCTATGGTTAGAACAGAAAACATCAGAGTTGGAAGGGACCTTGGAGGTCATCTAGTCCAACCCCCTGCTCAGGCAGGAGACCGTATATCATTTCAGACAAATGGCTGTCCAGTCTCTTCTTAAAGACTTCCAGTGTTGGAGCATTCACCACTTCTGGAGGCAGGCTGTTCCACTGGTTAATTGTTCTAACTGTCAGGAAATTTCTCCTTAGTTCCAGGTTGCTTCTCTCCTTGATTAGTTTCTATCCATTGCTTCTTGTCCTGCCTTCAGGCGCTTTGGAGAATAGCTTGACTCCCTCTTCTTTGGGGCAGCCCCTGAGATACTGGAAGACTGCTATCCTGTCCCCCCTGGTCCTTCTTTTCACTAGACTAGCCATGCCCAATTCCTGCAACCGTTTTTCCTATGTTTTATTACTTTATTATATTTATTATTTTATTACTTTATTATAGTTTATTACTTTATACTATCCTTCCAACAATGAACAGATTGTCTTCAATTTACAACCATCAGTATAGAGCAGGGGTCTTCAAACTTGGCCCTTTTATGACTTGTGGACTTCAACTCCCAGAATTCCTCAACCAACCAGTTTGAAGACTTCTGATCTGGTGCTGAGTTGTGTGGGTCTTTTTAGTCGTTCATTGGGATGTTGTTGGCTATTTGGGCTATTCTATGTGGGCTATTTGGGCTATTCTATGTGTGTTGTTTATATGGTCTGTGTGGCCTTTTAGTTGTTCATTGGGGTGTTGATGGCTGGCTATTAGGTTTTTGGCTGTTGTTTCCTTGTGCGGTCAGTCCCTCACCCCCTAAGTACTTGAGAAGCTGGTGGTCAACAGGAGTGTCAACAGGAGTGCAGATCAGACCTTACAACTCATTTAACAACTGCCTTGCTTAGCAACAGAAATTCTGATCACGGTTGTGATCGTAAGTCAACAACTATCTGTACTCAATCAGAATGTAGCTAGAAGGGACCTTTAGCCCAACCCCTTGCTCAAACAGGAGACCCTGTACAATTCCAGACAAATGAATGTCCAGTCTCTTCTTAAACACCTCCAGTATTTAAGAACACACAACTTCCAAAGGCAAGTTGTTCCACTGGTTAATTGTCCTCACTGTTAGGAAGTTTCTTCTTAATTCCAGGTTGCTTCTCTCCTTGATTAGTTTCCATCCATCATTTCTTGTCTCGCCTTCTGGTGCTTCGGAAAATAAGTTGACCCTCTCCTGTTGGTGGCATAGTCTTTGAAAATCTCAACAACCACTCTAGAATTCTTCAACAAGAGTTAAGCATCTATCATTTTGTGCATCAGGATGACCAGCAGGCTTGTGAGTGAGTGCATAAGCGCACACTCTAAGCGCTTTCCTTTCTCTACATGGATCCTTCCTTTTTACGACCCAGATTTCAACTGCTAATGTGTACAGCGTTTCTTGAATATATAATTTCTCCACACAGTAATCATGTGCTCTTTTTTTTAAAAAAATGGTAATTTATCCTTTGGGCCAAATCATTGTCCTAGTGAAGTCAGGGAGAATTACTATCATATCTGTCACATTAGTGTATGTTCCCCCTGAGTCAGATTTTTAGATTAGCTCAGTTTCGGAATGAGCACCAAGGAAATAAACTCCGCTTCGCAAATAAGGAATGTGCTACAGCGGCTTTCAATTAAAGCAATCATTTTTGAAGCCATCTTCTGTAACTCTCAGGCAAAGTAAACTTAAGCTTGGAGGTGGACCGCCAGTGTCAGTTAGCCACCGAAGCCTACAAAGAAACAATTGTTTATCTCTAGGTAGACCTTGTGGGAACTGAACTGAAGTTGTGTCATGGTTCCGACGGATGAAAGAATCTTTATTCGAGAAGCATAGCATCGGCACTTACATAGTCAAAACCAAAATCTGAATTCCCCTCCCCTGAGCACATAGTATCAAAGCACAATTCCCTCCTCCAATTTACAGTCATAAATCACATTCTCCAATTAGTTTGAAATGCAGGCTTTCCCTCCAGTTCTTCAACCCACCATTTCTTATCAACTCTTATTTCAATAACCTTGGTTCTCAGCCTAGTTACAGTATCGTTATGTCTAACTAAACTCCCATGCACATTCCTCCTCCTCCCCCCCAGTATCATCTAATTCTAAGAGTAAAACATAAGAAGGAAAAAGGTTGCAGCTCCATATGTTGTCAAAACAAAAACATCCGATGTTAGCAGCGTTGACAAGCTGTTTGTCTCATTCTCCTCTCCATGAGGATTTAACATACGTGCCTTGATGGGATGGCTTTTTGTGCAATTTAAAAGCCAAGAGATAAGGGAATCTCCAATCAACCTTTGATGCATTATTCCTGATCCGCTCTCCAAAATCTACATCCCCAACTTTCATTGCAAGCTGAGGCCATCTGCTCAGCAGAACACGCTCCTACAAGCAGCAACAACTGACGACAAAAGCCTGTGCCATTTGCACAGTTAGATTTGCAAGCAACTATCACCTGCTGATCCTAAAGAGCTTCAGGGGCACAAGAGAACAAGCTACCATCCGTACCGTGGTCAATTTTGTACAAAGATCACAGCCTTCTTTTCGTAGGGCTGACATTTGTTGTTCACAGCTAGAGGCTCTAGAGCAGTGATGGCAAACCATTTGGAGACCGAGTGCCCAAAAACCAGCCCCTCCCCATCCCGCTTGCTCCTCCTTCCCTGCTCCACACCCACCTCCGTCCCACCTGCCCACAGGGCCACTCACCACCTCCATGGCCCACTGCAGATCGCCCAGACAGCCCAGCAGTGCCATGGCAGCTATGCCCTCCACCCATGTACTGAAGCATCAACTGCGTGCAATGGGATGCGAGGGTGGAGTCTTGTCCCTGCTGTCCAGCTGCCATGTCCTTGGCTGCACTGCTCTTCACAGGCCGTGCTCGGGGTGACTCTCCTCCAGGGGGGCTGCTGGTGAAGAGGGGGCCACAAGGGAAGGCAGGGCTGAGGTGACGGCACTCGTGCCCACAGAGAGGGCTCTGAGTGCCGCCTCTGGCACGTGTGCCATAGGTTTGCCACCGCTGCTCTAGAGACTGTTTAATACTTGGAAAAAATAACACAATGGGACATGAGAGAAACAATAATGATAATTAGTGTCAGAGGGGGGAAGAGCATTTGCATGGAACAGGAGATGCTTTTTGCCTATTCTAGCTATTCAGTCAAATTTTGTCACCTTATAACTTATCTTGGCACTGTAACCTTATAACATATCCGCGGTGGTATTACGGCTGAATGGCGAGGCCATCCAAATGTTCTGCCTGATTTATTTCATAGGGCGCACTTTTATGACTCGTGAACTTCAACTCCCAGAATTCCTGAGCCAGCATTGCTCAGCTTGGAAACCTCTCCCTTTCCCCTCAGCATGGCTGGCTGAGGAATTCTGGGAGTTGAAGTCCACGAGTCAGAAAGCGGCCTAGGCCTAGGCCAGAGGTAGGCAACTCTGTCTCTTTTATGACTCGTGGACTTCAACCCCCAGAATTCCTGAGCCAGCATTGCTCAGCTTGGAAACCTCTCCCTTTCCCCTCAGCATGGCTGGCTGAGGAATTCTGGGAGTTGAAGTCCACAAGTCATAAAAGAGCCAAGGTTGCCTACCTCTGGCCTAGGCCTAGGCTGCTTTATGACTCGTGGACTTCAACTCCCAGAATTCCTGAGCCAGCATGGCTCAGCTTGGAAACCTCTCCCTTTCCTCTCAGTTTGGCTAGCTCAGGAACTCTGGGAGTTGAAGTCCACAAGTCATAAAAGAGCCAAGGTTGCCTATCCCTGCCCTATATCAGGGGTCCTCAACCTTGGCAAAATGCTGAGCTTGTCACTTGGAAAGCCAGCAGCCAAGGTTGGAGAGCCGAGCGCCATGAGAGGGGTGAGCTCCCGTACTCACCCCAGCTCCTGCCAACTTAATATTTTGAAAGCACACAAATGCGAGTAGATAAATAGGTACCACTTCGGTGGGAAGGTAACAGCACTCTGTGATGTCATACTGGCCACATGATCAGGGAAATATCTTTGGACAGTGTTGGCTCAAAGGCCCTGGAACAGAGATGAGCACCGGCCCCTAAAGTTGGCAATGACTAGCCAGGTAAAATCTGCCGTCCTTCTTTCTTTCATTTTTATCCCATCTTTATTGCTATTTATAAATAATAATAATAATAAGCACCTGCAACATAACACCCCAGACTTAACAATTGTCGATAAGAAAGACAAAAAAGTCTGGATAGTGGACGTGGCAGTGCCTGGAGACAGCAGAAGAGAAAGAGCTGGAGAAGATAACAAAACACAAAGACCTACAAATAGAAATAGAAAGACTGTGGCAAAAGCAAGCAAGGGTAGTACCAATAGTCATAGGCTCCTTAGGTGCAATCCCAAAACAACTGGAGCACCACTTGACATTGGCATTGACAAATTCGCTATTAGTCAATTGCAAAAGGCGGCCTTATTAGGAACTGCTTCCATCCTGCGACGAGACCTGTAATACCATCAAACATCCACATCTGCCTATCCCATGTCCTGGGTAAGGACTCGTTAGGTAGACAAAATGCCAAATCCAGTCTGAACATCTGGCTGACTGTGTGATGATCCATAATAATAATAATAATAATAGTAAAGTTGGAAGGGACCTTGGAGGTCATCTAGTCCAATCCCCTGCTCAGGCAGAAAACCCTATACCATTTCGGACAAATGGCTGTCCTGTCTCTTCTTAAAGGCAGAGACATACATCTTCTTCCTCTGATTTTACCCTGTGAGGTGGGTTGAGCTGAGACAGAGCAACTGGCCCAAAGTCACCCACCCGGTTTTCATGGCTAAAAGGGGACTAGAACTCACCCTCTCCTGGTGATTGGCCCAACTTCACCCAGATTTTGTGCCTAAGGCAGCACTGGAACTCCTGGTCTCCTCGTTCTTCAACTACTAGACCAGTGGTTCTCAACCTTTTTAATGCTGCGACCCCCAACCGGTCGTAAGTCAAGGACTACTCAACCGGTCGTAAGTTGAGGACTGCTCAACTGGTGCAGCACCGTTTGCAGAATGGGACTTTTGGCGGGCTCAGCAGAGACAGCCTGGACCATTCCTATTGGCTTTTGAAAGCCAATAGAATCAGACTCTATTCAAGAGAGTCTATTCTATTGGCTTTCAAAAGCCAATAGAATAAAAGGGAGTAGCACAGCTAAGGAAAAGGGGGGAAAAAATGGCGGACTGCGTTGTTTGGCGACCCCCATGAAATGGTCGTTCGACCCCAAATGGGGTCCTGACCCTCAGGTTGAGAACCACTGGACTAGACTAAGCTGTTCCTAACTAGTTCAAATGCTCTGAGACCTGGTTCAAAGTCACCCAGCGGACTTTCAAAGCTAAAGTGGGACTAGAACTCACCATCTTCCGGTGATTGCCTCAAAGTCACCCAGACTTTGGGTGACTGTGGGCCTAAGGCAGCACTAGAACTCCTGGTTTCCTAGTTCCTTAAGTACTGGACCAAGCTGCTCTTAACCACTTCAAATGCTTTGAGTCCTAGCCCAAAGTCACCCAGCCGGCTTTCATACATAAAGCGGAACTAGAATTCACCGTCTCCTGGTGATTGGTGCAAAGTTACCCAGTCAGCTTTTATGCGTAAGGCGGAACTAAAACTCACTGTCATCTGGTTCCTTAACCAGTAGGCCAAACTGCTCTTAACCAGCTCAATTGCTGCTGTTATTCTTCTTGCCTACGCTATGCTGGCTATTGTTTGTTAACTAGGATGGGGAGTGACACTTGGATCAATCTTGTTATTTCTACGATTGTGCCTCGATATGAACCACCGGCTTGTCGGCAGGAGCGAGGAATGATGATATTCCTGTCAGCAGTGGATGTCGGAGTCATTCTGAAGTGTCTTCTGAGTCTCTCTGTGTGTGTGTGTGGAATTGTCGCACAATTAGTCAAAAGCGCCTGAGCAAGAGATCGCCGCGTTATGTCAATCATATCATATTGCCAGAGGGGTGAGCAATCAATATTGTAACTACAGTTGTTTTTTCTGCTGGCAAGGGATGTCATTTGGTAGGTGCATATCCTGGAGGCCAGAGAACAAGACAATAAAACAAAGAGGAACGCGAAGCCAATAATAATAATAATAATAATAATGGTGGAAGGGATCTTGGAGGTCATCTAGTCCAACCCCCGGCTCAGGCAGGAAACCCTATACCAGTGGTTCTCAACCTTTTTAATGCCGTGACCCCCCAACTGGTCGTAAGTCGAGGACTACTCAACCGGTCGTAAGTCGAGGACTACTTAACTGGTGCAGCACCGTTTCCAGAATGGGACTTTTGGCGGGCTCAGCAGGGCAGAGACAGCCTGGACAATTCCTATTGGCTTTTGAAAGCCAATAGAATTAGACTCTATTCAAGAGAGTCTATTGTATTGGCTTTCAAAAGCCAATAGAATAAAAGGGAGTAGCACAGCTAAGGAAAAGGGGGGAAAAATGGCGGACTGCGTTGTTTGGCGACCCCCGTGAAATGATCGTTTGACCCCAAATGGGGTCCCGACCCACAGGTGGAGAACCACTGCCCTATACCATTGCGGACAAATGGCTGTCCAGTCTCTTCTTAAAAACTTCCAGTGTTGGAGCATTCACCGCTTCTGGAGGCAGGTTGTTCCACTGGTTAATTGTTCTAACTGTCAGGAAGTTTCTCCTTAGTTCTAGGTTGCTTCTCTCCTTGCTTAGTTTCCATCCTTCTTCCATGCTTCTCTCCTTCATTCGTTTCCATCCTTCTTCCATGCTTCTCTCCTTGATTCGTTTCCATCCTTCTCCCATGCTTCTCTCCTTGATTCGTTTCCATCCTTCTTCCATGCTTCTCTCCTTGATAAGTTTCTATCCTTCTTTCATGCTTCTCTCCTTGATTCTTTCCATCCTTCTCCCATGCTTCTCTCCTTCATTCGTTTCCATCCTTCTTCCATGCTTCTCTCCTTCATTCGTTTCCATCCTTCTCCCATGCTTCTCTCCTTCATTCGTTTCCATCCTTCTTCCATGCTTCTCTCCTTGATTCGTTTCCATCCTTCTCCCATGCTTCTCTCCTTGATTCGTTTCCATCCTTCTTCCATGCTTCTCTCCTTGATAAGTTTCTATCCTTCTTTCATGCTTCTCTCCTTGATTCTTTCCATCCTTCTCCCATGCTTCTCTCCTTGATTCGTTTCCATCCTTCTAACATGCTTCTCTCCTTCATTCGTTTCCATCCTTCTCCCATGCTTCTCTCCTTCATTCGTTTCCATCCTTCTCCCATGCTTCTCTCCTTGATTCTTTCCATCCTTCTCCCATGCTTCTCTCCTTCATTCGTTTCCATCCTTCTTCCATGCTTCTCTCCTTCATTCGTTTCCATCCTTCTCCCATGCTTCTCTCCTTGATTCGTTTCCATCCTTCTTCCATGCTTCTCTCCTTGATTCTTTCCATCCTTCTTCCATGCTTCTCTCCTTCATTCGTTTCCATCCTTCTTCCATGCTTCTCTCCTTGATAAGTTTCCATCCTTCTTCCATGCTTCTCTCCTTCATTCTTTCCATCCTTCTCCCATGCTTCTCTCCTTGATTCGTTTCCATCCTTCTTCCATGCTTCTCTCCTTGATTCGTTTCCATCATTTTCATCCACTCTTCTCCCAGGGTAAAAAAAAATGTGAGCATTAATTAGGATTATTATGGTTTTTCTCTCTTTCCATCTCTGGATCCATCTGGGACATTAACCTTCTTAGAAAATATAATATCCATTGTCTTTGGAAGATTAATGCGTGGGGCTCTGACGTAGTCGAGGAGCTTCAAAAGACACCAGTTTAGATCTCACAATCAGGATAAAAGGTTGGGGACCCACCATATATATTAGCTTGCCAGAATTCCCTTTTTCCATAGGGTCCATAGCTGCCTTGCCATATAGACAGTTCTTTTGATCTGTCTGCACAAGAAGGGACACACGTCTGAGTCGGCCTTCTTCTCTTGATCTTTTTCCTCGTGCACTTTTCATGAGGATTGGGCCCTTGGGAGCCTTAGAGACTAATTAATAGCAATATTTTTCAAGTTTCCCATCCTTGCTCCAGAAAGTATAAATAATGAATGTCTTAAATTCCTGAAGTCTCTTGCCTAGGCTGATTCTTTAATTACAGCATGCTAAGCAGTACCATTTGAGGCAAGGCTACTCTTTGGCGAGAGCATTTTCAATGGGGCTGTCATACCGTTCGGCTTCTGAAGCAGGAGAAAAGCATGGGAATCCATTTATTTTGTTCACTGAAACATTTCCCCAGAGTTTAATTAAAGGCTGGTAATTAGCTGCACTACACATTTGTGTGCTATGTCATCTGTGCCTTGAATTTTGATCAGAAGTCTGCTTTTCGCCTGGAGATTTCAATCTCTCTGTCTCTTTCTCTCTCTCTCTCTCTCTCTCTCTCTCTCTCTCTCTCTCTCTCTCTCTCTCTCTCTCTCTCTCTCTCTCTCCCCTCTCTCTTCTTCCCTCTTTCTCTCTCTCTTCCTCCCTCTCTCTCTCTCTCTCTTCTCTCCTCTCTCTCTCCCTCTTTCTCTCTCTCTCTCTCCTCTTTCTCTCTCTCCTCTTTCTCTCTCTCTCTCCCTCTCTCTCTTCTATCTCTCTCTATCTATCTCTCTTTTTTCTCTCTCCCTCTCTTTCTCCTCTCTCCCTCTCTTTCTCTCTCTCTCTCCTTCCTCTCTCTCTTTCCTCTCTCTCTCTCCTCTTTCTCTCTATCTCTCTCTCCCTCTCTTTCTCTCTCTCCTCCTCCCTCTCTCTCAGTCCCTCTCTCTCTTTCTCTCTCTCTCTCTTTCTCTCTCTCTCTCTCTTCTCTCCTTTCTCTTTCTTTTTCTCTCTCTCTCTCTCCCTCTTTCTCTCTCTCTCTCTCTCTCTCTCTCTTTCTCTCTCTCTTTCTCTCTCTCTCTCTCTCTGTTCCTGTTCTGAGTAAGATTAACCAATTTATTCACAAGGAACGAGTTTCCTTTTTGTTTTGTTCCTTTAGTAAGCTTAATTCCAGATTTCAAAGGAACCCGAAGAAGTGGGTTGTCTGGTTATACAGGAAAATATGGGCTCCGGAATTGCTGCTGGAAGATACAGCTGAATACTGTAAAGCAAAGCCTTTGACCAGTCGTCTGATTATAATTGATGCTCTGCCTTCAGGGTTTTTGCCCTTTTCCTTTCTCTTGCCATCCATTTTTGGTTTTTTTGTTTTTTAAATGAAAAAGGTGTTTGAGTGTGTTCTCAAATGTACCACAAGCTGTGATTCCAAAATTTACAACTTCTTTTATTTTTATTTTTTTCAGAAGCCTGCTCTGTGTCTCTAGCATAGGGTTATGGAGTTAAGATTTCTTTTCTTCTGTTCTCTAGGATAGGTGGGTACCTTCTAGGAAAAGCTGGCCTGAAGAAAAACAATCCTTGAATGAAATCATATTTATTTTATTCACTGACTAGGAACGTAGAAGTTGTTGTTGTTAGTTGCGAAGTCGTGTCTGACCCATTGCGACCCCATGGACAATGTTCCTCCAGGCCTTCCTGTCCTCTACCATCTTCTGGAGTCCACTGAAGCTCACACATACTGCTTCAGTGACTTCATCCAACCCCCTCATTCTCTGTCGTCCCCTTCTTCTCTTGCTTTGATCTTTCCCAGCATTAGGCTCTTCTCCAGTGAGTCCTTCCTTCTCATTAGGTGGCCAAAGTACTTGAGTTTCAACTTCAGGATCTGGCCTTCTAAAGAGCAGTCGGGGTTGATCTCCTCTAGGACTGACCGGTTGGATCGCCTTGCAGTCCAGGGGACTCGCAGGAGTCTTCTCCAGCACCAGAGTTCAAAGGCCTCAATTCTTTGGCACTCAGACTTTCTTATGGTCCAACTTTCACAACCATCCATTGCAACTAAGGTAGAAGACACGGAAGAAAAGATCAAGTATAATAAAAGCATCTTGGTAATGACATAACATGTAAAAGTTAAGACTTTGGAATCAGTGAAATGAAAATAGTACAATAAAATAATTGCATTCAGTTCGGAAATTGAAGAATGAACTATTCTTTTCTCTAGACTAGTTGAAATAAGGGGTCCTTGGTGCTCTCTGAGTTTGGTTGTTTTCTTGCAGATGTTTCATTCTCCAGACTTGTTAACATCATCAATGCTGAAGAAGAGTTGCAGGAATTGGGTATGGATAGTCTAGAGAAAAGAAGGACTAGGGGGGACATGACAGCAGCATTCCAGTATGTGAGGGGCTGCCACAAAGAAAAGGGCATCAAACTATTCTCCAAAGCACCAGAAGGCAAGACAAGAAACAATGGTTGGAAACTAACCAAGGAGAGAAGCAACCTGGAATTAAGGAGAAACTTTCTAACAGTAAGAAGAATTAATCAGTGGAACAGCTTACCTCCAGAAATTGTGGGTGCTCCATCACTGGAGGTCTAAGAAGAGAATGGATAGCCACTTGTCTGAAGTGGTATAGGGTCTCCTGCTTGATCAGGGGGTTGGACTAGAAGATCTCCAAGGTCCCTTCCAGTTCTATTATTCTGTACATTCTGTTGTTATCAGCACTGATGACGTTACCTAGTTTGGGTAATGAAATGTGTGCAAGGTAACAACCATGCTTACAGAGCACCAAGGGATCTTTTCAGAAAGATGTCTCAGATTCACTCAATTCCTCTTCATTTGGGGCCTCTCCTGAATCCCTACAAAGCCCCTGGATCAGGGGTCTTCAAACTCAGCCCTTTTATGACTTGTGGACTTCAACTCCCAGAATTGGAGAAAAGAATGTAGAATGTAGAATAATAAGGATGGAAGGGACTCTTTCTAGAGTCTCAACATCTTTTTTACATCGTGGTGACCAAAACTGGATGCAGGATTCCAAGCGTGGCCTTACCAAGGCCTTGTAAAATGGTATTAACACTTCACGTGATCTTGATTTTTATTTTTAATATTTACTGTTTTTCTCCTGCAAAACATATCCAAATATAATACCAAATGCCTTGTCCATAATACAACTAGAAGAGAATGTGATTTGTGGGACTAACTTTCTAGATAAAGCTCAGGCATATTTGCAGGATCTGCAAACATGTCAGAAATACGATAGGATGTACGTTTCTCGCCTATCCATCCAGTAACACATTAAATACAATCATGAATCATGATGTGGCTGGCTATGTTCCTCTATTTGTTAACATTATGCGTGAATCACCTCTAATTATCTTTCTGGATAGGACATAGGGAAGCAAAGTTCTAACATCTAATAAATCTTCCGTAGGAGTCAAATTCTATTAACCTTCCCTTCTTAAGGTCACTGTCTGGAGTTTTTAACGGCAGAGCAAAGATATTTGTGTCAGATATGCCTCCAACACAAGATACTGGGTTGACTGTACAGATAGTATTTATTTGAGGTTTAGCAGATCCAGATAATTTTGTGGAGGGTGATCAGCATGCATGTGACACACACACACACACAATTCTATTCTCTATATATTCCATTCTATTTTATGGCTCCAAAATTTCCTGAAACCTCTTCAATAAGTTGCTGGACACATTCCCAGCAGGACTGCTTGCTGACCTAGTTCTCTGAGAAAAAGAGAAGATGTTTCTTGAGGAAGAAGTTATGAGATCCTGCATAGAAAGAACACAGGAACTGCCAAGTGGTCGAAGTGAATGCAGGATAACAATTAACTTCTATCCTCAACCATTATGATCCAGGTAAAGTAAGAAGGCTGCCTATTTTTACTTTTATACATGTAGAATAATATTTCTGGTTCACCTCAGACAACAAAATTCAACAGATCAATCCTGTCTCAGGACTTAATCTCTGACATATACATTTTTCAATGCTAATTTTTTTTTTGATTGCTAACAAAGAGTTAAAGGGGGACTGGGATAGCTATTTCAAGCTAATTAGCTCTCATCAGCCAGCCATACCCTTCTGAGATTCGAACCTGGGCTGTTTGCACGTTAGGCAGCTAGACCACAGGCTCTTTCTCACTTTGTCAGCTGTATCAGGGAGGGAAGAGACCACTATGGTAGATGCAGTCCACTTTCTATCAAGCTGTCCAAAAGAGAGCTACTAGATGTTATCTTATGTACTTGGGACATGACAAACCACTTATGAAAACATAGCTTAAAATCCTGTACGGATTTATTTGTGTAGTCACCAGGAATCAGATTTGACTCAGAGGCAAAAACTAAAAACGAACAATATTTGAATGCTATTAAGTCTTCCCAAAGGTGCTTTTTCACGAGGCAACTGGACTTTCTTGTTTTTCTTAGAAGACGTTCCACTTTTCATCCAAGGTGCTTCTTCATTTTCTTGGATGAAGAAGAGCTGAAAAAGCTTCTTGGAGGAGAAGTGAAACATCTTCGAAGAAAAACAAGATAGTCCAGTTGCCTTGTGAAAAAGCATCTTTGGGATAACATGACCTGGATGACTGAGAATCTCCATAGACATAATGCTATTATGTGTTTAGGCAGCAGGAGTATTATAAATGTGACAAGGGCAGAATTCCTTTCCAGGACAGGGGCTTTTTTTCTCATAGAATGCCCAGAACAGAGTTCTGGCACCTTTTTTGGATGGAACCTTGTAGGGTAGGCAAGGCGGGTTGTATGACGTGTGTGAATAATAATAATAATAATAATAATAATAATAATAATAATAATAATGTAAGTGCCGCCTATGCAAAGAAGCTGAAGAAACAGTGGACCACTTGGTAAGCTGTTGCAAGAAGATTGCACAAACTGATTACAAGCAGCGGCATGACAAAGTAGCAACAATGGTGCATTGGAAGATCTGCAAAAAATATCATTTGCCTGTAAGCAAAAACTGGTGGGATCATAAAATAGAGAAAGTCATAGAAAATGATAAAATTAAACTGCTCTGGGACTTCAGAATTCAAACAGACAAGCACCTGCAACATAACACCCCAGACTTAACAATTGTCGATAAGAAAGACAAAAAAGTCTGGATAGTGGACGTGGCAGTGCCTGGAGATAGCAGAATAGAAGAGAAAGAACTGGAGAAGATAACAAAATACAAAGACCTACAAATAGAAATAGAAAGACTGTGGCAAAAGCAAGCAAGGGTAGTACCAATAGTCATAGGCTCCTTGGGTGCAATCCCAAAACAACTGGAGCACCACTTGAACACCATTGGCATTGACAAATTCGCTATTAGTCAGTTGCAAAAGGCGGCCTTATTAGGAACTGCTTCCATCCTGCGACGATATCTGTAATACCATCAAACATCCACATCTGCCTATCCCAGGTCCTGGGTAAGGACTCGATAGGTAGACAAAATGCCAAATCCGGTCTGAACATCTGGCTGACTGTGCGATGATCGATAATAATAATAATAATAAAGTTGGAAGGGACTTTAGAGGTCATCTTGTCCAACCCCCTGCTCAGGCAGGAAACCCTATACCATTTCAAACAAATGGCTGTCCAGTCTCTTCTTAAAAACTTCCAGTGTTGGAGCATTCACCGCTTCTGGAGGCAGGTTGTTCCACTGATTGATTGTTCTCACTGTCAGGAAGTTTCTCCTTAGTTCTAGATTGCTTCTCTCTTTGATGAGTTTCCATCCGTTACTTCTTGTCCTGCCTTCAGGTGCTTTGGAGAATAGCTTGACTCCCTCTTCTTTGTGGGAGCCCCTGAGATATTGGAAGACTGCTATCCTGTCCCCCCTCGTCCTTCTCTTCATTAAACTAGACATACCCAATTCCAGCAGCCGTTCTTTATATGCTTTAGCCTCCAGTCCCCTAATCATCTTTGTTGCTCTTCTCTATACTCTTTCTAGAGTCTCCACATCTTTTTTACATCGTGGTGACCAAATCTTCAAGAGCTGTTCGTAAAGAGATTTGCACAATGTCTCTCAAAAACAGCGTATTTAACTTCACTTTTCTAGATTCTCTGGAATATCATTAAATTAATATCAAATAGCATCCTTAATAGCAGATCACTGTCAGAATTACTTGGTTTGCTTGGAGAAACTAAAAAAAAATAAATCGCCCAAACGGTCTTTGGTGGTTAATTGCATTATTGGTTTACTTTTCACAGATTTATGGACAGGTAGAGTACATTAAATTAATTCAGTCCGTCTCACTACGTGCCAGAGTTGCTCTCACAAACTGAGAAACTACTAAACTTCTGGTTTAGTGATCTTGTGTGGGAAATCGTATCGGCAGGAAAATTCATCTAACAACAAAAGCATTAAGGAATCCTATAATTAAGGATTTATACACTTACTCCACTTCAAATACACAAAGCCTTCCCTAATCTATTTCTTTCATCTGTAGAAATTGCTGTGACAGATGAAGGACCACCTACACAATTTAAGCTAGACGAGAATATCAAGCTACCGTATACAAAACCCCTAGGAGAAAAAGTTCTGATCACACACCAATAAAATCAGAAAAAGTGTTCCAATGTCTAAGGGGCTACCACAAAAGAGAGGGAGTCAAGCTATTTTCCAAAGCACCTGAAGGCAGGACAAGAAGCAACAGATGGAAACTCATCAAGGAGAGAAGCAACCTAGAACTAAGGAGAAACTTCCTGACAGGGAGAACAATTAACCAGTGGAACTACCTGCCTTCAGAAGCGGTGAATGCTCCAACACTGGAAGTTTTTAAGAAGAGACTGGACAGCCATTTGTCTGAAATAGTGCAGGCTTTCCTGCTTGAGCAGCAGGTTGGACTAGATGACCTCCAAGGTCCCCTCTAACTCTGTTATTCTGTTAAGATTCTTAGAAGATGATGATAATAGAAAAGAACGGACCTATCTAAGCCTAATTTATCTATGGAACTTAAAGCCATAAAGTATTTTATTTATTTTTTTTATAAAAAAAAAAGAGAGAGAGAGCCATATACAGTATTTCTTACTGGAATTTTAGAAATGTAGATCTCTAGAAAGTGATGGTAGACACTGCCCAAATGTTCATACTGGGAATGTTTAATTTTTTTATTTTTATTTATATCCTGCCTTTATTATTTTTACAAATAACATATCCAACATATCTTCTTCCTGCTAGTTTTCCCACAGGTCAGGTGAGTTGGGCTGAGAGAAAGAGACTGTCCCATGGTCACCCAGCTGGCTTTTATGCTTAAGATGGAACTAGAACTCACAGTTTCCGGGTGACTTGCCCAAGGTCACTCAGCTGGCATTCATGGCTAAGGCGGGACTTGAACTCACAGTCTGCTGATTTTGAGCCTGGTGCCTTAGCCGTTAGACCAGGGGTCTTCAAACATGGCCCTTTTATGACTATGTTTGCTTATGCAGCTGAATCTACTGTGGGAAGTCAGCCTCCCCCCCCCCCCAGAGAAGGAAATATTAAAAGAGCAGAAAAATATATTTCCTCAAAGGATCTTAAAGAGGCAGAAAAGCAGGCCCAGTTTTACTTAATAGCCCCAAGTCTCCCTCCCCCAAATAGAAACCAGCTCTGTAGAAATGCAGATGTAAATACTCCATTCAGGAAGGTTGGAGCCCTCCAGCTAGAAGCTTAGGAAGACAAAGACACCTAGAATCTACATACCCCACCCAAACTCTAAGACAGGACATAATAGGATTAACCCACAGGTGCCAAAGGGACACAGGTCAAAATACATGACACAGGAAATACAAAGCCTCAAACAGGAACAGGAAACAACCTCAAGAGCCCCAGAGGGTATAAAAACCCACTCCCTACATGTGCTCTCTCTCTCTCTTCTTCCAGAGCCATCTTTCTGTCTGGTTCTCCTCTCCAATCAACTGCAACCTTCTTTCTAAAGCAGTCGCTATGTTGTTTATTCCCGGCTTGGACTGAACCCTGATGAAGACTTTTCCTTCAACACTACTCTGTTCTTGTTTAGCTAGTCAGCACTAGAGTGTGATAAAATATTTACCACCCCCCCCCCCCGCACAATTAGCCATGGGTAACCTTCCTTCATTTCCGGCTATTGTATAACAAAGCAATTAATAATAAAGTTGCTTTCCCTATATTTGTATGTAAATATTTACTGCCTGCAGGAAGAAAACCACATCTGCAATATTGCTGTGGAAATATATGTGTAGCATTGAGGCTCCCAGAAATTTACAATAGAGGCTTAATGTAGGCAAATGAATACAGCTGGGTTATTATCGTTCAATGCCTAAAATATCAGTATTCTTAATTTTCTTGATTCATTTTCCTTAATTTTTTTTTTTAAGGTCCTGATTACCTTAAGGACCCCAAGAAAAATATTGAGCCACTGAGACTAAATGTTAGATCTAAAGAACAACTGCTTCGGACAGTCAGGTTGTTTTAAAACAAGGGTCTTCAAACTTGACCCTTTTATGACTTGTGGACTTCAATTCCCAGAATTCCTCAGCCAGGCATGTGTGCCTGGCTGAGGAATTCTGGGAGTTGAAGTCTACAGGTCATAAAAGGGCCAGCTTTGAAGACCCCTGCATTAGACCAAACTGGCTGAATGTGATTTTTCCTTATGTAAATCTATATCAGGAAAATGTTCAATATTTGACGGGAGAAATTTCAACAATTTGGGAAGGAAGATGGTGTCAGGTTAGGTTATCTGCTTAAAAATGCCAGACAGGCATGAGATATGATTGATTAAGTTGCTATTAGATTAGGGAAAATATAAAAGGGAAACTCACTGTTCAGCTTCTGCAATTATCTGCAATGGACCGGTTATTATTATTTATTTTTTTTTGTCTCACGTATTGCTTGGATCCATCTGTTAAACAAATTACAAGCAATTATGTGGGAACATGTGAGAGTTATCTGAATGGATGTTCTGCCATGGGAAGCTAAGTTTGCAATCTTTAGATATGACTTTTGCCTGTTTTGTTCTGCAGCAGAATTGTGTTTTAGCAAAAAATCTCCGTTAATGATTTAAGAGATCAACGAGACAGCTGTCTCTGGGAAAGTTTGAGCAGAACTTCAAACACTCTTACTGTACATTTGTCTAGCTTAAGGAACTGACTTAAATAAAACAGAGATGGGGTTTTTAACTCCCTCGTCCTAAACAGAGGCATGCAATTTCTTTAGATTGTCTACATGAAAATTAAGGGTGTGGAAGTCATCAGAGGGCAGATTGGAGACTGCGGTCACAACAGCCAGGATAGTGGCATCAAAGCTCTGTCTGTCTTTTATATGTGGTGCACATAAAAAGCCAAGCAGAATTCCATCACAGTTATAATGATTATCCTGGGATTGTTGTTTTTTTGGACCATACCCTAAAGACAACCGAGAGACAGCTACACATTCATAAGTTTATTTGTTTAGAAAATTTATATTGCCACCTACTAACATATGGTGGTCAAGCGGCTTACATGGATATAAAGACACCCTATAAAAGAAGTAAATAATAATAAGAAGAAAATTAATAAAATAATAAATTAATAACCCACCCCGGAGACAACACACTTTCAAACTAGCCATTTAATGGGCTTCATCCTGATCTGAGTTCCACAGGCCCACTGGCAGAACCACATCTTCAGCGCCTTCCGAAAGAGTGTTACAGTAGTGGCCAAAATTGTGGAACCCTTTTGGGAAAAGTGTATTTTTGAGGTTTGATAGCTAATAACAACACTTTTTGAGGGGAGTAGTACCATAAAATTATATATCAATGGAAAGATAATTTAATCAAGAATGTAATGAAACAAAGTTTGTTCAAATATCTGTACTGTATTCTATAAAAAGTGATAGCCAAATAACCAGAAAAAGGAAGCACAACTTTCTTAGGTTGATCTCAGGTAGCTTTCCTTCATCTGATTGTAGCCAATGACCGTGAGTGTTTAGAGAGCCAATCGGGTGTCATCTTGTTTTGGCCATGAGCCAATCGGATCACAATAGGATTCACTGATTGATGTCCTGTATTGAAGCTGAGAGGAGGACATTTGTCAGTGTGTTACGTGATCGCTATCAAGTTGGTTGGGGTTTTTTTGTGTTCTTTCATTTAGTGAGCTTGTAAAATGTCATAAAATTAAAGTCATGGTGCAAAGAGTTGACTGGTTGCCCAGAAAGCAATGTAAAATATTATTAGTATGTGAACAAGGCTACAGTTATAAAGAAATTAGAAGCAAAATGGGTGGAAACTTAACCAAAGGTGATATTTCTACTGTACACTTTTCCCAAACGGTTTCCACAATTTTGGCCACTACTGTAGAGTGGGGGCCAGGTCTAATCTCTGGAGGAATGATGTTCCAGAGAGAGGGAGCCACCAAGGAGAAGGCCCTTCATCTGGGTCCCATCAGATGTATCTCCATGGGGGACGGGACCCACAACATTCCTTGCATCCCCACTCTAGTGGGTCAGGTAGACGTGACCAGCAAGAGATGGTTCCTCAGATAACCTCTGAGTTTTCTCTGACTTTCAGTGGGAGAAACCTGGGTCAGGAAGTCCTACCTCTGCTTTGCTACCACAGAATGAAACATGTCAAGATCTACTCAAGCTATCTCACCTAGGTGTAGCATACATGGGCAGCGCGACTATATTGTCTCCTTGCTGAATCTGTGCTGCTTTCAATTTTCTCTATTTCTTGAAATCATGTTTTTTTCCCTCCTCTTTTGTTCTTTATCTTAGATGGGGAGTTTGTTTCTGTTTTTAAAAAAGGTCCAAATGCAAGTTATTTTATTTGCTAACAGTCTAAAATGCTGAGTAGAAATTGTCAACGAATAGGTACGATCCACACACTGCAAAGTTCTTTAGAACATTTATGGTGCTCTCTCTGTACGTACATTTTCTTTGTCCAAAGGTCTTGACAGAAAGCCTGCAGCAAAACAGAGAATACTATCCTAAATGTACGTTGGCTCATCCTTGATCAATATCTGCAGAAGTACAAGGCAAAATATATCAAACCCCAGAAATCACCACTACTAAAACTTTTGTTCTTTGGAGAATTGTATGTTATATACCTGCATGCTCTAATTATTGTGGAATAGAAATGAAATCTGACCGAAAAGTGTCAGTAGCAAAACGTATAAAGTTGAACTTTGAGGTTACAAAATAAAAATGTGCTTTTGAGCTCGTGTGTTGGAGAAGAGTCCTAAGAATACTACGGATGGTCAACAAAACAAAGAAATGGATTATAGAACACATTACAAGTTTTCACTCAATGTACAAATGTCCAAGTTTATATAAGCGTGCCTTGTGTGCATTATGCAAAGATCTAGCCCTCTTGAAAAGTCCATAATGCATGGAAAGATGGATGGCTAATGATGTTGATGATGATACGCATTCAGTCGTATCCAACTCTTGACAATTCTATGGTCCAAGTCTTTCCTCATCTTCTGATCTTGCACTAGTTCTTTGAGTTTTTCTATGCTCTGGCTGATGTCAGCCGATGTCAGCTTTGATGGTATCCTATCCACTGTGTTCTTTCGTGACCCGGTTTCCTTTTACTGCTAACTCTTCCAAGGATAATTGCTTTCTCCAGTGAATATCCCCCTCACGACATGGGCAAAATAAGTGAGAAGTGGTTGCCTCCCTTGACGTGTCTGGTGTTATGTACTCAAGCATTTGCTTGTTAGTCACCTTTGGTGTCCAAGGAATACAAGGAGCCTTCTCCAGCACCACAGCTCAAATGAGTCAACTATCTTCCTGGCTTGAATTTTTTAAGCTCAAACTTTTACAGCCATAGGTAGCTATGGGGAACACGATAGAGCAGACTAATCTACACTTGGTTGCCTGATTGACGTCCTTGCTTTTCCACATTTGGCTCATGTTCATTATTGTGGTGTGATCCTGTGCAATCCAACATTTTATTTCTGGGCTTCAAGAGTTAATTATACTATAGCAGCCATTGGTTAATATTGGAAGACCTGAAAGAGTATGTTGGGGACCATGTTGGGGACAATATTCCAGTATTTGAGGGGCTGCCACAAAGAGGAGGGGGTCCAATTATTCTCCAAAGCACCAGAGGGCAGGATGAGAAACAATAGTTGGAACCTGACCAAAGAGAGAAGCAACCTGGAATTAAGGAGAAACAGTGAGAATTAACCAGTGCAACAGCTTGCCTTCAGATGTTGTACGTGCTTCATCAGTGGAGGTTTTTAAGAAGAGATTAAACAATCACTTGTCTAAGACGGTATAGATTCTCTTGCTTGAGCAAGGGGCTGGACTAGAAGACCTCCAAGGTCCCTTCCAGCTCTATTCTAGTCTAGTCTAGTCTAGTCTAGTCTAGTCTAGTCTAGTCTAGTCTAGTCTAGTCTATATTCTATATTCTATTCTATATTCTAGTCTATATTCTATATTCTATTCTATTCTCTATTCTCTATTCTATTCTATTCTGTTCTGTTCTGTTCTGTTCTGTTCCGTTCCGTTCCGTTCTATTCCATTCTATTCTATTCTATTCCATTCCATTCCATTCAATTCCATTCCATTCTATCCCATATATTCTATTCTATTCTATTCTATTCTATTCTATTCTATTCTATTCTATTCTATTCTATTATCCTAAAGAGAATTTATCTGTTGGGTTGTCAAGAATTAACACCAGCTTCTTGGCAAATAAACAAGTGTCAAAAAAACGCCATTTGTACACGTAGATAAACAGATGGATGCCATGGGGTGAAATAGACTTGTTACAAAAAAAACCCACCAAAGAATGGATTTTTGTTTAAGGTTTATTTTGTCGGCGTAGATACACTCAGGGGAAATTCCTAGAGGATGCTGAATTTCTGTTTTCTTTAGAGATAATATTGCACTCCATAGCGCATGGGGTAGGATTCTCTCAGTAAACGTTCAAATGATGTTGCGCTATTCTCTACCCAGAGGAGAGATACCAAAATAAAAAGTATTGATCAACAGAAGCTGAACTGATTCTTTCCCCCGGGATTGATGAAATAGAGAGCCGACTAGATTTTATGATTTGGAGGGGGGGGGAAGGTGAAGAAATGAAGAATGAAATAATAATAACGAAGAAGTGCCAACTCAATCAGTACGATTATTTAACGTTAAAAGCTTTCTCCTGGAAACACCCAGAACTGAAATGAGACAGACAAACAGCTGAGGTGTTCAGAGACCATCTCTATTGTTCCCTAGTCAGAAGCCAATGGCCTCACAATTTTTTTTTTTTAGATTTAGAATCAGTAAACAAAGTGTAGGAGAACAGAAAGAACTGTTATTGTTGTTCTTGTTGTTGTTAGTTGCGAAGTCATGTCCGACCCATCACAACCCCCTGAACAATGTTCCTCCAGGCCTTCCTGTCCTCTACCATCTTCTGGAGTCCATTTAAGCTCAGGCCTCCTGTTTCAGTGACTCCATCCAGCCCCCTCATTCTCTGTCGTCCCCTTCTTCTATTGCCCTCAATCTTTCTCAGCATTAGGCCCTTCTCCAGTGAGTCCTTCCTTCTCATTAGGTGGCCAAAGGACTTGAGTTTCAACTTCAGGATCTGGCCTTCTAAAGAGCAGTCGGGGTTGATTTCCTCCAGGACTGACCGGTTGGATCACCTTGCAGTCCATGGGACTCACAGGAGTCTTCTCCAGCACCAGAGTTCAAAGGCCTCCATTCTTTGGCGCTCAGCCTTTCTTATGGTCCAACTTTCACAGCCATACATTGCAATTGGGAAAACCATGGCCTTGACTATACGTACTTTTGTTGGCAGTGATGTTTCTGCTTTTTAGTGTGCTGTCTAGATTTGCCATAGCTTTCCTTCCCGGGAGCAAGCGTCTTTTAATTTCTTGGCTGCAGTCCCCATCTGCTGTGATCTTGGAGCCCAGGAAGATAAAATCTGTCACAACTGTAGTTATCTCTTTGTTTTTAATTTCCCACCATTTGGTTTAAAACAGATCAGGAGGAAGTGTTGAACACAGGGCTGAATTATGTTGGTACTGCAAAATTCTTTCCATGCTAGGAGAGAGCTACATTTAATTTAAACTTCTTAAAATAAGAGATTTATTTTGACAATGGCAGTCAACATCATTTCTGTTCCTTTCCTTCTTTATTCTTTCAACTCCTTGATTTTCCTTCCTCTATCTCTGGCAATCCATTCCTCTGATGAGTCCAGCCCATAAGTGGCTCCTTGCTCTTAAAAGAGCTTTTCTCTTTACTTCTGAGTAGTGCCCTTCTTTTAAAGAAGAGATTGGATAACCATTTGTTTGAAATGGTACAGGTTTTCTTGCTTGAGAAGGGGGTTGGACTAGATGACCTCCAAGGCCCCGTCCAGCTCTGTTTCTGCTGTTGTCCTTATGCTTTCAGGGGGAAGGAAATGAAAAGAAACAGTACCAGCAGTTTTGCTCTTACAATCACCCTCTCACACCACCTTTTAAAAATAAACATTTGTCTAAATCAGGAGTCTTCAAACTTGGCCCTTTTGCGCCTTGTGGACTTCAACTCCCAGAATTCCTCAGCCAGGCACGCTGAGGGAAAAGGAAGAGGTTTCCAAGCTGAGCCATGCTGGCTCAGGAATTCTGGGAGTTGAAGTCCACGAGTCATGAAGGGGCCATAGTTCCCCCATGCTGGCTCAGGAATTCTGGGAGTTGAAGTCCACAAGTCATAAAAGGGCCAAGTGTGAAGACCCCTCCCAGAATTCCTCAGCCAGGCATGCTGGCTGAGGAATTCTGGGAGTTGAAGTCCACAAGTCATAAAAGGGCCAAGTGTGAAGACCCCTCCCAGAATTCCTCAGCCAGGCATGCTAGCTGAGGAATTCTGGGAGTTGAAGTCCACAAGTCATAAAAGGGCCAAGTTTGAAGATCCCTGGCCTAAATGAACTATGCGTATTAGACACTATTCATTTCCCTTGTTGGAAAATGCACTGCTTGAAATCAAATCAAACCAATAGGCTAAGAGCACAACTCTTGAAATTAATCGTGCAGGGCTTGGATTTCTACTGAAAAAAAACATGTTCTCTTTTTTTATGAAATTGTATATCAAGGACACCAAGGATTCACCATTAAAATAAGAGAGCTAGGAAAAAGACAGAGGACCATCCTGGTTTATTACACACACACACACACACACAGAGAGAGAGAGAGGGGGGGGGGGAAGAAAGTTCCCCAGAAAAGAAATGTTTTCAGAGACAGCCAGGAAAAATATATGAAGCAGCTTGAGAAAAAAAAAAAATAGCTGCCTTATGAATTCAAAGAGAAATTTTTCATCTTCAGCCCTGGGCATCACAAAGTATCTTTTTTTTTTCTTTCTTTCTTTCTTTTTTTTTGGGGGGGGGGGGAAATTGTCACACTCATAATCTATAGTACCCAAGGGAGCTGTCCAGATAGATATGAAGGTGTGGATTCTAAGCAATAGGCTTAGGCGTAGATTTATTTTTATGTGGTTTATGGAATGTGGTGTTAGAAAATAATTTTCTTTTTAGATTCAGTGATCCTTTCTTTTCTTACAAAGGAATAGAATAGAATAGAATAGAATAGAATAGAATAGAATAGAATAGAATAGAATAGAATAGAATAGATCAGTCAATTCATCCGGGAAACAGTCAATTCATCCGGGAAAGTGTTTTGTGTCATTCTGAAAAGTGAGTTAAATAAGCTCTAGAACAGTGGTTCTCAACCTTTTTAATGCTGTGACCCCCAATCGGTCGTAAGTTGAGGACTACTCAACTGGTGCAGCACCGTTTGCAGAATGGGACTTTTGGCGGGCTCAGCAGGACAGAGACAACCTGGACAATTCCTATTGGCTTTTGAAAGCCAACAGAATTAGCCTCTATTCAAGAGAGTCTATTCTATTGGCTTTCCAAAGCCAATAGAATAAAAGGGAGTAGCACAGCTAAGGAAAAGGGGGAAAAAATGGCGGACTGCATTGTTTGGCGACCCCCGTGAAATGGTCGTTCGACCCCAAATGGGGTCCCGACCCACAGGTGGAGAACCACTGCTCTAGAAAATACAGAACTTTTGAAGTGAGTGAATACAGCAGATCTCTTTATAATTTTATAACAAGATGCCATTAAAAGATTACTTGTGGGGTTTTTTTACACAGGTAAGAAAAACTTAGCATTGGCCGGGAGATGTTCTCATTTCAAAGAGTGATGCCCAAAGCACACCAAACAAGTGTGCTTCTCTCATATGATAATTAGCTAATATTCACAATTTTCCCCTCCAGTATTCAACAATAAATGGAACTGGTTTTGCCAGATGTTTACTCTGGATTCAGAAGAACCCAAGATCACATTGCTAAGTTCAAATAAACAATGGAAAAGGCAAGAGAACTTCAAGCAGTTTTTGTTTTATTGATTGCACAAAGTTGTTTGACCGTGTAGACCACAACAGATTGTCCTTAAAACAGAAGCAAACATTGAAAATTGGCAGTTTGTTAGCCAATTTGAAGGTGTCTAGGAAGGAGAACTTGGAACCAAATAAGGAGCAAATAAATGGTTTAAAATTGAGAAAGAAGTGTGCAAATTCTCTCTCTCTCTCTCTCTCTCTCTCTCTCTCTCTCTCTCTCTCTCTCTCTCTCTCTCTCTCCCCCCCCCCCTCTCTATCCATCTATCCATCCATCGTACACGGAGACTACTGAATGAGTAATACTAACTAGACCAGTGGTTCTCAACCTTTTTAATGCCGCGACCCCCAACTGGTCATAAGTCGAGGACTACTCAACTGGTCGTAAGTCGAGGACTACTCAACTGGTGCAGCACCGTTTGCAGAATGGGACTCTATTCAAGAGAGTCTATTCTATTGGCTTTCAAAAGCCAATAGAATAAAAGGGAGTAGAATAGCTAAGGAAAAGGGGGAAAAAATGGCGGACTGCATTGTTTGGCGACCCCCGTGAAATGGTCGTTCGACCCCAAATGGGGTCCCGACCCACAGGTTGAGAACCACTGAACTAGACTAAAAGAAGCTGAAATTAAAATTGCTGGGAGCATCATCAGCACTCAGTAGATATGTTACTATTGCCACCTTGATGATGAGAAGTGAAAAGGATCTCTTGCTGAATTTGAAGAGAATTAAAAAGTCAATTTTCTTCTGCTTTTTTAATTAAGATTACATCAACAGGCAATGTCGATCTAGTGCAAACAGGCAGATAAGAAGTTGGAATAGTCACAGATATTTATTTTTCTTGGCTCAAAAATTCACAGCCATGAAATAAAGAGATTTTTTTTCTTTTTGCTAAAAGTCAAAACTCTAGGCAAAATATTAAAATGTAGAGGCCTGCCTCGGCAAGAAAGACACATACTGAAAAAAAAATAAATCTGATGCCTTTAAATTGTAGTGTTGGGGAAAAAATGTTGGGAATACCTTGTCTTGCAAGAAAAATAAAGTGAAACCAGATTGCTCACTGTAAGCTAAAATAAGGAAGATAAAGCTTAGATATTTTGGATGTGTAATATGAAGGCAAGAGTTATCGGAGAAGATTTGATGCTTGGAGAGAAAGAAAAAAAAGCAATTGAAAAAGAGTCTTGTAGAAGGCCAAATGATGAGATATTATCACTTGTAAGCAAGTGATTCTAAGTGAGCTTACAAGAACTCAAAAACAGCTATCGACAATCTTGTAAATCCTGCAGAAAAGATTTCTATCAAATAACGAGAGAGGGAAGTGATTGAAAGGCAGACAAACAACAGAACAGTTTATCGTTTATTGCTATCTATTGTTGAAAGAAAAATCGGATCCATTTCCAAGCCGGGAGTAAATAAAATGGAGGCTAAGATGCTGGAAATAAAATGGAGGCTAGCTGTTTAGGAAAAAGGGTTCTTGTTAGAATAGAATAGAGCTGGATGGGACCTTGGAGGTCTTCTAGTCCAGCCCCCTGCTCAAGCAGGAGAACATATACTATCTCAGACAAGTGATTGTCTAGCCTCTTCTTAAAAATCTCCAGTGATGGAGTGCTCATGATTTCTGGAGGTAAGCTGTTCCACTAGTTGATTGTCCTCACTGTCAGGAAGTTTCTCCTTAGTTCCAGATTGCTTCTCTCTTTAATCAGTTTCCAACCATTGTTTCTTGTCCTTCCCTCTGGTGCTTTGGTGAACCCCTCAGATACTGAAACACTGCTATCCCCTATTCCTTCTTTTCTTTAGACTAGCCAAACCCAAATCCCACAGCCGTTCTTCGTATGTTTTGGTCTATAGGCCTTGAATCATCTTAGTTGCTCTTCTCTGAATTTTTTCCAAACTCTCAACATCTTTTTTGTGATATGGTGACCAAAACTGGCTGCAGTATTCCAAGGGTGGTCTCACTAGGGCTTCATAAAGCAGTACTAATACTTTGAGTGATCTTGATTCTATGCCTCTGTTTATTGATGAGCAGAACCAGCAACAGTTCTGGGACAGCTGACAAAATGGAGTTGAGAATGGGTGGGTTTTTATACCTTCTGATTGAGATGCTCCGGGGACATGTGCGATGTAGTGACCCTAGTGTCAATGGTGGTGGGTTAAACCTATTATGTCCTAAAGGTCATGTCCTGTCCTTAGAATCTGGGTGGGCAAACATAAATTCTTAATCCCATCCGCTGTGGGGGCTGAAGGTGTTTTGTTTATGAATAGATTGGCCCATTTAAAATCTCCTAACAACTGGTCTTTTTGCTTGAGGCTTTTTTTTTTTCCTACAGTAGGAAGACTTGGGGCTGCTTTGTTCTTTTCTTAAGATTTTTTTTCTCCATTTCTCATTTAGGAGAAATATTCTATCCTACCTCTTTTTTTAATGTTAAGAATAAAGAATATTTTAATTTGGGCGGGGGGGGGGCTTCCTACACTATAATACTGCATCCAGGTTTGGTCACCACAATGTAAAAAAGATGTTGAGACTCTAGAAAGAGTGCAGAGAAGAGCAACAAAGATGATTAGGGGACTGGAGGCTAAAACACATAAGGAACAGTTGCTGGAATTGGGAATGTCTAGTTTAATGAAGAGAAGGACGAGGAGGTGAAATGATAGCAGTATTCCAGTATCTCAGGGGATGCCCCAAAGAAGAGGGAGTCAAGCTATTCTCCAAGGCACCTGAAGGCAGGACAAGAAGCAACAGATGGAAACTAACCAAAGAGAGAAGCAACCTAGAATTAAGGAGAAACTTTCTGACAGTGAGAACAATTAATCAGTGGAACTTCCAGAAGTGGTGAATGCTCCAACACTGGAAGTTTTTAAGAAGAGACTGGACAGCCATTTGTCTGAAATGGTATAGGGTTTCCTGCCTGAGCAGGGGGTTGGACTAGATGACCTCCAAGGCTCTTCCAACTTTATTATTATTATTAATTATTATTATTATTATATTATTATTATTATATTATTATAGTATTATTATTATTATTAATTATTATTATTATCGATCATCGCACAGTCAGCCAGATGTTCAGACTGGATTTGGCATTTTGTCTACCTATCAAGTCCTTACCCAGGACCTGGGATAGGCAGATGTGGATGTTTGATGGTATTACAGATATCGTCGCAGGATGGAAGCAGTTCCTAATAAGGCCGCCTTTTGCAATTGAATTATTTTTATTATTATTATTATTGGTGGTGGTGGTGGTGGTGGTGGTTGTGGTGCTATTTCTGCTGTTGCTGTTGCTGCTGTTGTTGTTGTTGCTATTATTATTATTATTTCCATCAGAGGTCACCGCAAAAGGCTCACAAGCATCCATATCAGAGAAGGCAAGTGATTTCAGTGTGTGCTGCAATGTCACAATGTGAATGCAGTCCTTCACATAGTTTGCAACACAACTACAAAAGGACTGAGCTTGTCTTGACTTCAAGACATACATTTCATCAATTTGATATCCTTGTGGTTTCCCCCAAGGACATCTGTGGGCACACAGCTTTAAAAGCAATCAAACCTGTAGGTTAAATCTGAGAATTTAATTGTGTTATGCTTCATAAACTGAACTACCACTATTTTTTTTCAGTCACAAGGATTCTAACCTCTTTGAGTTTTTAATTTCTGACAAGAACAACAAAAGGAAAAGAACAAGAACTGCTAACTTTATACCACTTTATAACACCTGGGTTAAGAACACATTTGGAATACTGCATCCAGTTTTGGTCACTACAATATAAAAAAGATATTGAGGCTCTGGAAAGAATGCACAGAAGACTAACAAGAATAATTAGAGGGCTGAAGGCAAGTTGTTCTACTGATTAATTGTTCTAATTGTCAGGAAATTTCTCCGTAGTTCTTGGTTGCTTCTTTCCTTGATTAGTTTCCATCCATTGCTTCTTGTCCTGCCTTCAGGAGCTTTGGAGAATAGCTTGACTCCCTCTTCTTTGGGGCAGCCCTTGAGATACTGGAAGGCTGCTATCCTGTCCCCCCTCGTCCTTCTCTTCATTAAACTAGACATACCCAATTTCAGCAACCGTTCCTTGTATGCTTTAGCCTCCAGTCCCCTGATCATCTTTGTTGATTAAATAAATATACAATCATTCTTTCTAGAGCCTCAACATCTTTTTTATATTGTGACGACCAAAACTGGATGCAATATTGGTTAATGTGGTCTTACCAAGGCATTGTAAAGTAGTATTAACACTTCACGTGATCTTGATTCTACTCCTCTGTTAATGCAGCCCAGCACTGTGTTGGCTTTTTTGGCAGCTGCAGCACACGGCTGGCTCATATTTAAGGGATTGTCTGCTAGGACTCCACCTTCTCTTCATACCCATTTAAAATACTTTTCTTTTGGGATATAAATGTGAAGCAAGAGAACAATAAAGAATACCATGTAATAGTCTGTTTTCACTTGGGCGTCTTCGTACTGTACATTGTGAATTACTTTTTACATAGCTCTTTAATTGTGAGCTAGAAGGCCCAAATTTACTTCCTCTGCAATTTACTACTGCTAACTCCATTACTAAGATCACAAGTTTAATATTTCAAAGGTAAGGCTGTTCTGTTATTATGCTAAATGTTATAATTATGCCATAATAGTTATAGTATAATATAGCACTGGGGTGTTTTTTGTTTTTTTTTTTTTTTGGCAGCCTGATCATACTCATGATTTATACAGAATTTGTAAAAAGAAATATTGGTACGGAATGTAACTGAAGAACAATGAAAACAGAAAATGTTTCCCATTTTATAGAGGGGCAATTGAAGTCCGATGAATAAAAGAGTGGTCTCGAGAAAAGAAAACACAAAATAAGGAATGCACTTGAAATTAAATGAGTGTGAATTGAAAACCGTTAAAAGATCTGCTCTGCGTGTCCTGGACAACTATGAAGATCAGAATTTCACATTTCCAACTTCTATTTCCAAGCAGATCTTGGCAGTTTTATGTAGCACGTGTGTTTTTAAAATAATCTTTGGAAGAGGGCATGCATTTACCAATCCTATTTTAAGATAAAATGTCTGTGTGTGTGTGTGTGTGTGTGTGTGTACGTGCAGAGAGAGAAAGAAATAATACATTTAGAAATGCATAATTAAGCACAGGACTGAATATTTTTAAGCACTCCGATTAAATGAGAAAACTAAAAAGAACAGGGAAAAGTGACTGAAAACTCCCAATTTACTCCTCCTTATTTAGAAGCAATTTCCAGTTTTATTCTAATGTCATAATGACGGCATATGTTTGCAACTAGTTACCTGTAGATGCATACACAGACGTCACGCCTATTGTAGAAGAAAGAGTGGGAGAACGTGGGGGTGGAATTAAAAAAGAGATTAGTCTAGAATCCCTGCATAGCCACGAGTAAACTAAGTTCAGTTCCTCTTGAGTGCCATGGACCCTTATCTCACTACATTAGCTGAGAAGATTCCAGTGCATAAGCTTTTATTAGTAACTGTGAGAGGGATCTTGGAGTCCTAGTGGACAATCACCTAAATAGGAGCCAGCCGTGTGCTGCAGCTGCCAAAAAAAAGCCAACACAGTGCTAGGCTGCATTAACAGAGGAATAGAATCAAGATCACGTGAAGTGTTACTACCGCTTTACAATGCCTTGATAAGGCCACACTTGGAATATGGCATCCAGTTTCGTAAAAAAGATGTCGAGACTCTAGAAAGAGTGCAGAGAAGGGCAACAAAGATGATCAGAGGACTGGAGGCTAAAACATATAAGGAACAGTTGCTGGAATTGGGTATGTCTAGTTTAATGAAGAGAAAGACAACGGGGGATATGATAGCAGTCTTCAATATCTCAGGGGCTGCCCCAAAGAAGAGGGAGTTAAGCTCTTCTCCAAAGCACCTGAAGGCAGAAAAAGAAGCAACGGATGGAAACGCATCAAGGAGAGAAGCAGCCTGGAACTCAAGAGAAACTTCCTGACAGTGAGAACAATTAACCAGTGGAACAACCTGCTTCCAGAAGTGGTGAATGCTCCAACATTGGAGGTTTTTAAGAAGAGACTGGACAACCATTTGTCTGAAATGGTATAGGGTTTCCTGCCTGAGCAGGGGATTGGACTAGATGACCTCCAAGGCTCCTTCCAACATTATGATTATGATTATGATTGAAACAGTTTAATTGGACTTTCATTTATGGATTTTGCCTTTCATTCCTGACACCCCTCTCCTTATAATTCAGTTCATTCATCAAAGTAATTCCAATATCATAATCCGATTAGCAGAGCAGAAAATGTTTTCTTGCAGATCTGCTTATTTGTTTATTTATTAAATGTATTTGCTTCCCATCTCACCAAAAGATGACTCTGGGGCTTACAAGGTTAAGGTGCAGGAGTCTATAAATTTTATAAACCAACCAACCAACAAACAAAAAATGATCAATATTAAAAGAACCAGCAGTCAAAAAGAAATTGCTGTTGACTCATACAGTATTTGAGAGAGTAGTTAGGTAGGTCTTGAAAAAAAAACAACTACAACAGATTTCCACGCTGTGTCTATATCTATTAAAAAAAACAACAGAATTTACAAGAAATGGTTTTACCTATGATGTTCTGTGGAAGCAAAAGCTGGACTTTGAAGAAGTAGGATAGAAAGAATATTAATAATTTTGGTATTGGGGAAGAATCCTGAGATTATCATGGATAGCTAAGACCATAGCAATAGCAATAGCACCTAGACTTATATACCACTTTGCAGTGCTTTGCAGACCTCTCTAAGTGGTTTACAGAGTCAGTATCTTTGCCCCCAACAATCTGGGTCTTCATTTTACTGACCTTGGAAGAATGGAAGGCTGAGTCAACCTTGAGCCAGTCAAGTTCGAACTCCAGACTGTGGGCAGAGTCACTGTGCCATCATGAAAAGGAAGGAAGGAAGGAAGGAAGGAAGGAAGGGGAGGGAGAGAAAGAAAGAAAGAAAGAAAGAAAGAAAGAAAGAAAGAAAGAAAGAAAGAAAGAAAGAAATATCAATAGCACTTAGACCAGCGGTTCTCAACCTGTGGGTCGTGACCCCATTTGGGGTCGAACAACCATTTCACGGGGGTCACCAAACAACGCAGTCCGCCATTTTTTTCCCCATTTTCCTTAGCTGTGCTACTCCCTTTTATTCTATTGGCTTTTGAAAGCCAATAGAATAGACTCTCTCTTGCTGAGCCCGCCAAAAGTCCCAGTCTGCAAACGCTGCTGCAAGTTGTCTGCAGCGAAGGCGAGCTGTCTGGAAGTTTCCACCCTTCCCTGCTGAGCAACTACTAAAAATGTAAGTAAAAGAGGGCCAGGGGTGGGAGGTGGGAGGCCAGCGGGCGCAGGGAGGGTTGCTGGCATGCGTGGGGCCCAGCGGGTGCCTTACCTCCCATGGGCTGGGCCAGCTGGTGGCCCAGCCGGTGGTCGCCCTGCGCCATGGCTGCCCCTTGCCAGCTACGCCTCGGCCGGCGCAGGGGGCAGCACCATGCATGCGCAGCACTCCCAGGCAGGGAAAGTCCTCAACTTACAACTGGTTGAGTAGTCCTCGACTTACAACCGGTTGGGGGGTCGCGGCATTAAAAAGGTTGAGAACAACTGACTTAGACTTATATACTGCTTCGCAGTGCTTTACAGACCTCCCTAAGTGGTTTACAGAGTCATCATATGACCCCCCCCCCCAACAATCTGGGTCCTCATTTTACCAACGTCAGAAGGAGGGAAGGCTGAGTCAACCTTGAACTGGTGAGAATTGAACCGTCAAACTGCAGGCCACGAGCAGGCAGCAGAAATAGCCTGCAGTCCTGCATTCTGACCACTTGCGCCACCACAGCTCATAGATAACAATAACAATAAATAAATAGATGATAGAACAAATCAACCCAAAGTTCTCTTTTAGGCGCTAATGACCAACCTCAAATCATTGGGTTGTTTGTTTCTTTTTTCCTTTACATCTTATGTAAACATCAAACTCTCTGGAGAAGTCTGTAATTCTGGGAAAAGTGGAAGGAAAAAAGAAAAGACGAAAATGAGCAGCAGACTCAATTATAAGGACAATGAGGACACCGCTGGAAGATCTGAAGGGCCAGGTTGAGGGCATATGATCCTGGAGAAAAATCTATCTACGTGTGGTCAATAAGAGTCCACATTGATTAGAGGGCACACGGCGAATCAAAAACGGGGCATTTGATAGCAAATGAGCTATTCTCGTGGAGCATCTGTGAATGGGTTTTTAAGGGCTTTCTTTCTAAATTAAATCCTGCTGTTTCTACAGCTGGCAGTTTGGAAGAAAAGTCACTAGACGGGAAGAGACAGGGCATGACCCCGATCAAGTCATGCAAGGGCGCCTGCAGTGGCTTTTCGCTGGAAAACATTATTAAAACTAAATTAGAGGAAGAAAGGAAACATTGAGGGGTTCACTCCAGTTCCTGGTCTCTGTATGTTGGATGGGCAGGGCAACTGATAAAACACAGGTGGTTCAGTGGATTGTAGAAAGAAAAAGGAAAGAGGATGATGGAACATTGGAAAAGTGGTGGTTGAATAGAAAAGACAGATTCGCTGCTCTCTTCTGGAAACTTGCTACTTTTCTGAAGTTATTACTAACATCTGAAGCTTCAGAGAGAATCCTTTGACTGGAATCCGACCAGGAATAAGCCCATAATCCATGGGAGATCAATCAGAATATCAATCAGAATAGAAATGGAAGGGACCTTGGAGATCTCCTAGTCCAACCCCCTGCTCAAGCCATTTCAGACAAGGGACTGAAATTCTTAAGTCTTCCAGCAACGAAGCTCAAAACTTCTGGAGGCAAGCTGCTCCCCTGGTTAATTGTTCTCACTGTTAGAAAGTTTCTCCTTAATTCCAGGTTGCTTCTCTCCTCGTTTAGTTTCCATCCTTCTTCTGTGCTTCTCTCCTCGATTAGTTTCCATCCTTCTTCCATGCTTGTCTCCTTCATTAGTTTCCATCCCTCTTCCATGCTTCTCTTCTTGTTTAGTTTCCATCCTTCTTCCATCCTTCTCTCCTTGATTACTTTCCATCCTTCTTCCATCCTTCCCTCCTTGATTACTTTCCATCTTTCTTCCATCCTTCCCTCCTTGATTACTTTCCATCCTTCTTCCATGCTTCTCTCCTCGATTAATTTCCATCCTTCTTCCAATCCTTCTCTCCTTGATTAGTTTCCATCCTTCTTCCATGCTTCTCTCCTTGATTACTTTCCATCCTTCTTCCATCCTTCCCTCCTTGATTACTTTCCATCCTTCTTCCATGCTTCTCTCCTCGATTAATTTCCATCCTTCTTCCATGCTTCTCTCCTTGATTAGTTTCCATCCTTCTTCCAATCCTTCTCTCCTTGATTAGTTTCCATCCTTCTTCCATGCTTCTCTCCTCGATTAGTTTCCATCCTTCTTCCATGCTTCTCTCCTCAATTAGTTTCCATCCTTCTTACATGCTTCTCTCCTCAATTAATTTCCATCCTTCTTCCATGCTTCTCTCCTCGATTAGTTTCCATCCTTCTTCCATGCTTCTCTCCTTGATTAGTTTCCATCCTTCTTACATGCTTCTCTCCTTGATTAGTTTCCATCCTTCTTCCATGCTTCTCTCCTCGATTAGTTTCCATCCTTCTTACATGCTTCTCTCCTCAATTAATTTCCATCCTTCTTCCATGCTTCTCTCCTCGATTAGTTTCCATCCTTCTTCCATGCTTCTCTCCTTGATTAGTTTCCATCCTTCTTACATGCTTCTCTCCTTGATTAGTTTCCATCCTTCTTCCATGCTTCTCTCCTTGATTAGTTTCCATCCTTCTTCCATCCTTCTCTCCTCAATTAGTTTCCATCCTTCTTCCACGCTTCTCTCCTTGATTACTTTCCATCCTTCTTCCATGCTTCTCTCCTCGATTAATTTCCATCCTTCTTCCATGCTTCTCTCCTTGATTAGTTTCCATCCTTCTTCCAATCCTTCTCTCCTTGATTAGTTTCCATCCTTCTTCCATGCTTCTCTCCTCGATTAGTTTCCATCCTTCTTCCATGCTTCTCTCCTCAATTAGTTTCCATCCTTCTTACATGCTTCTCTCCTCAATTAATTTCCATCCTTCTTCCATGCTTCTCTCCTCGATTAGTTTCCATCCTTCTTCCATGCTTCTCTCCTTGATTAGTTTCCATCGTTCTTCCATCCTTCTCTCCTCAATTAGTTTCCATCCTTCTTCCATGCTTCTCTCCTCAATTAGTTTCCATCCTTCTTCCATGCTTCTCTCCTTGATTAGTTTCCATCCTTCTTCCATGCTTCTCTCCTTGATTAGTTTCCATCCTTCTTCCAATCCTTCTCTCCTCAATTAGTTTCCATCCTTCTTCCACGCTTCTCTCCTTGATTAGTTTCCATCCTTCTTCCATGCTTATCTCCTTCATTAGTTTCCATCCTTCTTCCAATCCTTCTCTCCTCAATTAGTTTCCATCCTTCTTCCACGCTTCTCTCCTTGATTAGTTTCCATCCTTCTTCCATGCTTATCTCCTTCATTAGTTTCCATCGTTCTTCCATCCTTCTCTCCTTGATTAGTTTCCATCTTTCTTCCATCCTTCTCTCCTCGATTAGTTTCCATCCTTCTCCCATGCTTCTCTCCTTGTTTAGTTTCCATCCTTCTTCCATGCTTCTCTCCTCAATTAGTTTCCATCCTTCTTCTATGCTTCTATCCTTGATTAGTTTCCATCCTTCTTCTATGCTTCTATCCTTGATTAGTTTCCATCCTTCTTCTATGCTTCTATCCTTGATTAGTTTCCATCCTTCTTCTATGCTTCTCTCCTCGATTAGTTTCCATCCTTCTTCCATGCTTATCTCCTTCATTAGTTTCCATCGTTCTTCCATCCTTCTCTCCTTGATTAGTTTCCATCTTTCTTCCATCCTTCTCTCCTCGATTAGTTTCCATCCTTCTTCCGTGCTTCTGTCCTTGATTAGTTTCCATCCTTCTTCCATGCTTCTCTCCTTGATTAGTTTCCATCCTTCTTCCAATACTTCTCTCCTTGATTAGTTTCCATCCTTCTCTCCTCGATTAGTTTCCATCCTTTTTCCATCCTTCTCTCCTCGATTAGTTTCTATCCTTCTTCCATTCTTCTATTCATGATTAGTTTCCATCCTTCTTCCATGCTTCTCTTCTTGTTTAGTTTCCATCCTTCTTCCGTGCTTCTGTCCTTGATTAGTTTCCATCCTTCTTCCAATCCTTCTCCTTGATTAGTTTCCATCCTTCTTCCATCCTTCTCTCCTTGATTAGTTTCCATCCTTCTTCCAATCCTTCTCCTTGTTTAGTTTCCATCCTTCTTCCATGCTTCTCTCCTCGATTAGTTTCCATCCTTCTTCCATGCTTCTCTCCTCGATTAGTTTCCATCTTTCTTCCATGCTTCTCTCCTTGATTAGTTTCCATTCTTCTTCCATGCTTCTCTCCTTGATTAATTTCCATCCTTTCCATCCACTCTTCTCCCAGGGTTAAAGAAAATCTGAGCATGACGTTTTCCATGCCTAGTTGGGGCTTTATATTATGGTCTTTCTCTTTTTCCTGTGGATCCATCTGGGACATTAGAAAGGTGCTACTCACCTGCTAAAGACACAGAAGCAATGCTGGGGTAAAGTATTGCAACTTTTTTCCCCCTTTACTTAAAATCCAACTCCAAGAAGGCAGAGAGTTTGGATCCAGGAGAAAAGGTAAACAATTTCCCTTTGTGTTCTTAGCTGATTGAAGATACGTTTCAGGGAAATTAAATCATGGAATGCACACAGGGACAAACAACTAATTTTAGTGTCATGGCCTCTGTCAAAATTCTAGTCTACATACATTTTTACAAAGGAATGAATTTGGGGAGATTGGCTAAAACAGACATGTCAAACACAAGGCTGGGGGCCGGATGCGGCCCGCAAAGTGGTTTCATGTGGCCCGCAAAGCCATCCTGGAAACAGTGAGGGAACGGCCCCCGCTACCTTGGCCCTGGCCCAGGCTGGCCGGGAGCCAATGTACAATTTTGTGGTGGCCATCTATGCTGAAACGCATTCAGTCTTAGCTCCACAAGGCCGTCTGGAAACAGCGAGGAAACAGCCCCTGCCACGTTGGCCCTGCCCCCTGGGTGCATGTTGGGGAGGTGTCACCCTTTGTGAGGAATGAAGAAATGGACCATGCCTTGGTGCTTTCCCCGGTCCCACCCCCTTCTGCCAGAGACCCTCAGATCTCTCCCACTCCTGCCCAGGCCCCCACAGGCACCCTTGACAGGAACGATGTAGAGCTGGCCATGCCCACCCAGCAGCCACACCCACTCCATCCACGCCCACCCGGTAGGCCGCACCCACCCTGGCCACACACACACCCAAGGGCAACCGCAATGCTGATGCAGCCCTCAATGAAATTGAGTTTGACACCCCTGGTCTAAAAGGCCAAATATTCAGAAATACAAATATTTACTTCCAGGACAATCTGCAGGACTGGCTAGGGTTCCTTACCAAATGTAATTTGCTTTAATATTACATGCGAAAATAGCTTTCATTTGGTCTGCATGAAGGAAGGTTAATTTACCAGTTATTTCAGAATAACAGAGTTGGAAGGGACCTTGGAGGTAATAATAATAATGATGATGATAATGATAAAGTTGGAAGGGACCTTGGAGGTCATCTAGTCCAACCCCCTACTCAGGCAGGAAACCCTACACCATTTCGGACAAATGGTCATCCAGTCTCTTCTTAAAAACCTCCAGTGTTGGAGCACCCACAACCTCTGGAGGCAAGTTGTATTTTACAAAAGGATGCAAGTATAAATGCAAGTTAAACTTCTAATCTTCATTATTACCTATTTTTTTGGGGGGGGGGGGGAAATGCTCTTTTCTCCTAGTTGCATTCTCCCATCCTTGCAAAGCCAGCAGTTTGCTTTGCAAATGAAATCCTGTCCTTTGCCCATGTTTTATTTACTCTAATCATCCCATTGGGAGTTATTAGATCAGATTTAATTTTGTTCTGTACAGGTACCTGTGTACGTGATTTTTTTCTGTTTGAGGAGCTTGATTTCATATTTTTCTTGTTTTGAGTTTGCTAACTCTTTTTCTTCAGCCGGCATGCCTCAGTCCAGAATGTACAGATGGCAAAGAATAATGAAATTTAATTATGTAAATCAAATTATGCAAATTGGCCAATCAGGCAAAACAGGCGATGCAGTTCTGCTTTTGACGTAGGGGTGTTTGTGTAAGCCTAACCTGTTTGCTACTCCAGCTGAGCTACAGTCTGTTCAATCACACCGTAGCCACATCCAACTGCCAGATTCTCATGCTTTTTCTCTGGATTGTTATTATTATTATTATTTTACAAAGAGCCCCAACCATTTACCCTGACCCATGTTTTAATTGTAACTTTATTTATCTGGGTTAACATCAACAACGATTGCAATTAGGAATAATTGCAGAAGAGAGGGCAGCAAAGAAAATTAAGACCAGCTCTTCAACATTCCACAGCTTTCCCCTCCCTGCACCATCTCTTAAATTTCTCTTCTTTTAACTCCACTTTGAACATTTAAGCCGAAACAAAAAAAGAGATGGCTTTTTGTGATGATGATGTTGTAAACAATTCGGAAGAGTTTGCTAAAATTATGAATGAAGACAATTTTGTTGCGTTGGTTTCCACATCACTGTGAATGTACAGAAAGTTCATTGAAAAAAAAATGGACTATGACCATTCTTCCCACTTATGACCTTGTAGCCTCCCCATCATCAGCTGATCAAAATTCAGACAATTGACAACTGACTCATACTTACAACTGTTGCTGTAGATCTAAGTATTCAATTCAAGAGCAATACACAGAAGCTTAAAAAATGATGTCAAGAACAGAGAGAAAGATTGTCATTGCTGCAAAAATCAGCTATTTAGATTCCTTCCTTTTTTTTTCTTTCTTTTTTTATTATCCTTCACGTTTTCCTTTCCCCCTTTATAATTTATTTCTTTTTCTGTTTCTTCTACATTTCTGTCGTTTTTTTTTAAATATATGCAATCTTTTAATAAACAATATTTAAAAAGAAAAAAACAGAGGGGGGGGGAGAGAAAAAAATGATATTCCTCTGTAAATCCCTTGATTTGTAAAACAACCAATGAACAGTTCAGCTTTGATTGGTGACAGGGAGATAATTCATAAGGCCATTGGTGTTGTGGACGCTGCCAATGATTCTGCAGGGTTTCCAGACAGGGTTAAATCCGTGCCGATCTGGAGACATCGGGATTAAATCTCAGGGCTTCATTTTATCGATCCCCTGATCAGCGTGAAGTTGGTTGAGACAGAGATGTGTTGGTTAAGATGAGTAGGCATGGTATCTAAGTAACCGAATGTTGAAGCTGATTCTCTCTCTCTCTCTCTCTCTCTCTCTCTCTCTCTCTCTCTCTCTCTTCCCCTTTCTCTGCAAAATAATTGATAGAAACGTTGGCTGTGTTACAGCATGTACTTTTAGACTTGCGAGATTATGTTAATGCAGCTATATAATAAATAAAGTGAAATTAGCTCATTTGGTTACATTTCCTGTCTGGTCTACCTTGTAAGGCTGACTCTCTCTTAATCACCTCTCCACGTGTCATTATTGGATGGATAAAAGGAAGCGGGATACCTATTGGAGTCGCCTTGAGCTCTCAGGTACCAATCTAGCAAATGCAGAAATAAAAAGGATGAGGGACAATTATGATTATTTTTTTTTCCCCTTCTGTTCAGTCACGTCTGAGTTTTGGAAACTGCCTGGACGAGTCCACGAAGCTTGCTTGGCAAAATTTTTTAGGACTAAACAGCTGTCCTCCTGCCCACCCTTTAACTCAGATTCAGACAGACAGACAGACACAGACAGACAGACAGACAGACAGACAGACAGACGATGGATGAATGGATGGATGGACGGACGGATGGATGGATGGATAGTGGGAGATTACCATATTTTCCGGCGTATACGACGACTTTCTAAACCATGCAAATCTTCTCCGAAGTCGGAGGTCGTCTTATACGCCGAGTCGTCTTATACGCCGGAACATACGGTAGATATTCCAGGACTCCTACAAGCAAATACACTTTTTTAGGTCCAAATATTTAATCCTTGAAACATCTGCAATCTTATATTGCTTGAGATGTTGGGAGACCAGCAAAAAAATAGTTAAATATATGCCATTGCCTGCAATTTGTAGACAAAAGAGTGTGTGTTGTTTCTAGTGTGTCATTTGGCAGTAGGTAAGAAGGCCTACCAACCATGCATGAAAAAATACGTAGCTCTTTTTTTTTTATGAAATAGACTGAAATAAACTTAAGAGCTTAATTTTCCAGTTGTTGGCCCATATGTTTTAGCACTGACTCCATTGTTCACTTTGTTGCATGTTCTTAGTGAATCAAACTGCTCCTTCCAAACACCCTATAGAATAAAAATAGGGATCCTTATGGGTTGACTGGCAAGATGTTCCTCTTTTGTTTGTGACATTGGGGAAGTAATGAACTTGGGTTAATTGGTTCTGCCAGAGATTGAGTTGCTCTCAGCTTCATGATCAAGAAGATGGAACAACTCATTTGTACTCGGACAGAAGTCCTAGAATTATAGAGGAAGCAACTTTAGAGTCGTAATTTGTCATTATCTTCAACCGATAAAGAGATCTACTCACGTTTAGGTTCCAACCAATATTTTGAGGATATTAAATGTAGCACATTATTTTCAATATGAAATAAAAGCAAAATGGATTACACAAACGTATCAATCACTCAGCAGACTATCTCATTCTTGCTGAGCCAGGTGCCCTCCTCCTACGTTGGAACTGAATTTCCAGAATCCCAAAGCAGCAAGAGCAAGTTGTGAACTCAGCTGGGAATTTAAGGACTTGTAGTTCCAGCATATCTGGAGAGTCTGAGGTGGAAGAAGGCCTTAGTTAAGCCAACATGTCTTCTGTAAAGTGTGGGAAGTCACCCCCCCCAGAGAAGGAAATATTAAAAGGGCAAAAAAATATATTTCCTCAAAGGATCTTAAAGAGGCAGAAAAGCATGCCCAGTTTTTCTTAATAGCCCCAAGTCTCCCTCCCCTGAGCAAAAACCAGCTCTGTAGAAATGCAGATGTAAATACTCCATTCAGGAAGGTTGGAGCCCTCCAGCTAGAAGCTTAGGAAGACAAAGACACCTAAAATCTACATACCCCACCCAAAGTCTAAGACAGGACATAATAGGATTAATCCCCAAATGCCAAAGGGACACAGGTCAAAATACATGACACAGGAAATACAAAGCCTCAAACAGGAACAGGAAACAACCTCAAGAGCCCCAGAGGATATAAAAACCCACTCCCTACATGTGCTCTTCTCTCTTTTCTTCCAGAGCCATCTTTCTGTCTGGCTCTCCTCTTCAATAAAGTGCAACCTTCTTTCTAAAGCAGTCGCCATGTTGTTTATTCCCGGCTTGGACTGAACCCTGATGAAGACTTTTCCTTCAACAAAAACATCTGCTGTTGAAGTGTATCCCTTCAGACAGGAGACAGGCAGTTCATGAGTGAATGTTCCCAGGGTCTCTAAAACAATAATGTCAGGAGGTAAATTAAGATAAATGATTTCAGATGAGAAGGCAGTTTATTACCTAAACCACTGATGGCTGGTGATTGAATATTTTTCAGTGCACAAGGATCCCAGATATTTCCTGGAACACCTTCAAATTGCTTGGCTCGTCTTTCTAATGCCTTTTCAGTTTGCTTTATGTATGTATGTATGTATCTAAATATATATATTTAGATTGCTAACAAAGAATAAAGAGAGAATGGTATAGCTATTTCGAGTTCCTTTAACTCTCTTCAGCCAAACCTACTCTTCTGAGATTCGAACCTGGGCTATCTGCATGTTAGGCAGTTGTTATAACCTCTAAGCCACAGGCTCTCCCTCACTTTGTCAGCTGTATCAGGAGAGAGACAGGGGGAGGAGATTTTTACCTTGAATGAGCACCCTGTCAGCCCAAATATGGGAGAAAGAAATCTTCTTTCTTTTCTCCCATATTTATATTCTGAGGTTTTCATGGGTGTTTGTATGTAGGTGTTTGATTGTTCGGGTTTTCTCCCGCGTAAAATTGGAAGTGTCTTGGCAACGTTTCGACGAAGTCCCATTCGTCATCTTCAGGCTGGTGTTTTCAGCTTCGTCTAAACGTCGCCAAGACACTTCCAATTTTACGCGGGAGAAAACCCGAACAACCAAAGACCTACATATATATATAAACACTGCATTTTTCTGAGTCCAGCTGAATATAAACATATATATGGGCAGGAGGCAGCTTCATGTCCCAGATAGACAGGGGACCAACTAAAGGCATATATATTCCTGCTTTCCACAACCAGTAGCTACTAATTGTCTTATTCTTCGCCCGTAAAGCTTCCTCTGTTGGTGCTGTCTTAACTACATCTTGGAATTGTCAGTTCCATAATTAAACACTGTGCCATGAAAAGAATATTTTCTTTTATCTGTCCTGAGATGCCCTACATTTCAAGAAGACAAGCTGGTTCTCCTTCAGCAAAGCAATATGCCTGCTAATTGTATCTTTAATACTGCTTCCCATCAATTTATCTGGAACAGACATTCAGCTAATTAACCTGTAATTTCTGAGATGCCCCTGGGATCATCTTCTTAAAATGACGGTTTTACATATTAATAAACTGGCTATGACTAACGAGGCTGAATCCAGCATACGAAAACTTAGCAAATGTTGCCAGGTTTTAGAGCTTTTTAAGCAGACAAACAAGAGATTCAAAGCAAAAAAAAATAATAATATTTTTTTTTAAATAGCAACTTCTAATAGAATAACAAAGAAGGTTATGGCAGATTCCTTGTAGCAGGAAAGCAGCAATTCACATCATAATGCCGAGCAAAACATCAGGTTTTTTTTTTTCCTTTATTCCACTGGATCATTAGTGAAAGCAGCAGCCAAACTCGTAACATTGTCTTCCTCTTGCTAATATATTTTTAATGCAATTTTGAAGAGCTTAACTCTTGATGTGATCACCTTTCCATCCTTCCAGTGCAGAGACTGTTCATCCATTAAGGATGGATTACATTCCTTCATTAGAAAATCATCAATTTCCAATCAGAGTCCTTTAAGAACTCTTGGCTTTATGCCATCTGACTGGTTTATTGGCCTATACCAGGGGTCCCCAACCTATGGTCCGTGCCCATTACTGAGCTTTGGCCTACTGGCCACTGGGCTGTGGGACAGGATGGTCAGTGCACTCACGTGTGTGTGCACACACTCATCCCCACTCACACTAGCACCCGCAGACCCGTTTGCACCTGTGTGCAGGGCTAACAGCAGTGGTGGCTAGGGCCTGTGTGCATGTGCAAACGGCCACTAGCGCTGTGCAGGTTGGGGGGCCCGTTTGCACATGCGTGCAGTGCTAGCAGAGGTGGTAGCTAGCACCTGCATGCCTGCATAAATGGGGCCACTAGCGCTGTGCAGGTTTTGCAGCCTATTTGCGTATGTGTGTGGGGCTAGCAGCGGCGGCTAGCATCTGCGTGGGTGTGCATGGCTCTGTTCGCGTGTGGCCCCGTTCGCTTGTGCATGCGTGTACATTTCCCAGCTGCTCTCTTTTCCTCCGGGCCACCAGGTCTCTACCAGGAGTCCCTAGTCTATGGTCCACGGCCCACTATTGCACACACTCACCCCCACTCATGCTAGCACCCTTAGACCCGTTTGCACCTGTGTGCAGGGCTAGCAGCAGCGGTGGCTAGGGCCTGCACACATGCGCAAATGGCCACTACCATGTGCAAGTTGTGCGGCCCATTTGCCCATGCGTGCGGCACTAGCAGAGGTGGTGGCTAGCACCTGCGCGCCTGTGCAAACGGGGCCACTGGTGCCGTGCGGGTTGCACGGCCCATTTGCGCATGCGTGTGCGTGTGCACAGCCCCGTTTGTGCATGGTCCTGTTCATGTGCGTACTCGTGTAAATTTCCCAGCTGCTCCCTTTCCCTCTGGGCCATGTAAGGATGTAGGTCTATACATATGTTGTATATAGCATGTTTAAATGTGTGTGTTGTGTGTGTGTACACTTTGAGAGCAAGCAACTAAATTTCATTTTTAATGTGTGTCGTTGTGCCCACAGTAAAAAAAAAATGACAATAAAGGTTATCTATTCTGTTCTGTTCTATTCAATATATTGAAGTGATGCTCCTAGGTCTTTAATGCAAAGCAATAGCATATTAAAAGGAAATTAATCTGCTGGATCTGCTATTCAAGCTAAACAGGAAGGAGTTTCCTAGCATGATATTCATGATGGTAAAAAGTCCACCTTATATATTCATGTGATATTGACACAGTTGAGGGCACTGTATCTCCCTTCCTTGGGTTATTTCCCTGTCCGTCCTTATTAAGGACAGTTATCCACTCATCTGGAAGTGTGGGGGCTCTATAAAGCCCAAGTTAGAAGATCATAATTAAATAAATCCCTGTAAGTGGAAGGCTTTGGATGTGGGTATAAAAATGTTTGCAAACATTGGCTAATAACATATTTGCTCTCGTCTGCAATTTCTTCTACATGAGGCAACATCTAAGCCATCTCAGACCGGAAAATAAATCTGAAAGTCAAGCTAGTGCAAAGCTACTCAGTCTTGACTGTATAAATCCAGATGATCGCCAGAATCACTAAAATTGCCTTCTGGAAGCAGCTTTTTGCATTTGATCAGGCTGCAGCTTCCAGTACTTCTGTTTTCTTCAGAGAGCCCAGCACAGCCCAGGTCTCCTTCATCTTATCTTTTTTTTTCCAGCTCCTGTTTGCATTTTAAAATAATTCCCAGAAGTTAAGGGACTGCATCTACTATCATTTATAGTTTGATTTTTATACACAAAGTTTCCTCCTCCTCCTCCTCCTCCTCCTCCTCCTCCTCCTCCTCCTCCTCCTCCTCCTCCTCCTCCTCCTCCTCCTCCTCTTCTTCTTCTTCTTCTTCTTCTTCTTCTTCTTCTTCTTCTTCTTCTTCTTCTTCTTCTTCTTCTTCTCCCCCTCCTCCTCTTCACATTCTCCTCCTTCCTCCTCCTCTTCCTTCTCCTCCTCTTCCTCCTCCTCCTCCTCCTCCTCCTTCTTCTTCTTCTCCTCCTCCTCCTCTTCCACATTCTCCTCCTCCTTCCTCCTCCTCCTCCTCTTTCTCTTTCTCCTCCTTCTCCTCCTCCTGCTCCTGCTCCTTCTTTCTCTTCCTCCTCCTCCATACTCCTCCTCCTCCTTGTCTTCTTCCTCCTTCTCCTTCTCCATCTCCTCCTCCTCCACATTCTTCTCCTCCTCCTCTTTCTCCTCCTCCTCCTCCTTCTTTTCCTTCTACTCCTCCTCCACATTCTCCTCCTCATCCTCTTTCTCCTTCTCCTTCTCCTCCTCCTTCTCCTTCTCCTCTTTCTCCATCTCCTCCTCCTCCTCCTCCTCGACATTCTCCTCCTCCTTCTTCCTCCTCCTCCTCCTCCTTCTTTTTCTTTTTCTTCCACTCCAAGAGTTGAAAGAGATACAAAGTTCTGGTTCTTGCACTCCTGGCAGCCTCAACCATTGTTAATGGATGTTGTTGTGGTGTGTATTTGATGTTGTCTCTCCATCTTCTTCTGGGTCTGCTTTCTCCTCTTTTCGTATATGCCTTGTACGGAATCCCTGTGTATTTGTTTTTGTAAAGCTTTCGCTGGAACAAGCAATGGAAAATGGCCAATGGATGTCAACAAAAGTCACAAATTGCCTGTCTCACAAAAAGATTAATTATTGGAAGGAAAATATACGAAATCCCAAGGCTAGGGCAGAAACCAGAAGCGAATAAAATAAAATAATATATATTTGAACAAAACTAGTGTTTTGTACCAACCATTCTCTCTATCATTCAAAAGGGTCTCCTAAATTTTGCCACTCATTTCTTCCTTTTAAGATCAATCCTAAATAATGTTTAGGATGCATCTTTTTCTCTTTGCCCCCCTCCCCCCTCACATCCATTGCAGCTCTCTCAACCATATGATTTAAAGCAATGTACAATAAATTACATGTAATAACTCTTTATAGAGCTAAAGAGAGCATCTCAAATCTTTACTCTCAGAACACAAGGGTTTTTTTTTTGCCCCCCAAATTTGGCTGTTTCTTTTTTTTCAATTTTGTAAGACTCCTAAGTATCCCAAAGGCAGGTTGTCCTCAACTTACGACCACAACTGAGCCCAAAATTTCTGTTTCTAAGGGAGACATTAGTTAAGCGTGTTTTGCCCCATTTTACGCCTTTTCTTGCCACATTTGTTAAGTGAATCACCGCAGTTGCTGTAATGGTCATAAGTGTGAAAAAAGGTCATAAGTCATTTTTTTTCCAGGGCCGTCGTTACTTCAAATGGTCACTAAATGGACTGTTGTAAGTCGAGGACAAACCTGTATCGGTTTCTCGGCATTCCTGTCCCACTCTTCCTGTGAAACATTTGAAATGGCAAAAAATCCACGTTCTTTCAGGAAATGTCAGAATGGATTTTGCCATTCGTTAGAATTCCCTGTCTGAAATCCTACTAAATAGACACCCTCATTATCTTTTCCATCTCTGTTGGAAAGATGAATGGCTGTCAGATCAAAACAAGAGACACCCACGGTTTGCTAGTTTCTTCCTAGAAAGGGCTTGCTATCATCTGCCCAGATTTCAGCTGTGCATTTGGGAGAGAGAGAGAAAGAGAGGGTGGGGAGAGAGATGGAGAGAGAGAGAGATTGAGAGAGAGAGATGGAGAGAGAGAGGGAGAGGGAGGGAGAGAGGGAGACAGAGGGAGAGAGGGAGAGGGAGGGAGAGAAGGAGAGGGAGGGAGGGTGAGGGAGAGAGAGAGAGAAAGAGAGAGGGAGAGAGAGAAAGTGAGAGAGAGAAAGAGAGAGAGAGGAAGAGAGAGGGGAAGGAGGGATAGAGAGAAAGAGAGAGGGAGAGAGGGAGAGAAAGAGAGAGGGAGAGAGGGAGGGAGAGGGAGGGAGTGAGAGGGAGAGAGAGGGAGAGGGAGAGAGGGAGAGAGAGGAAGAGAGGGAGGGAGAGGGAGAGAGAGGGAGAGAGGGAGAGAGAGAGGGAGAGAGGGAGAGAGAGAGGGAGAGGAGAGAGAGAGGAAGAGAGGGAGTGAGACGGAGGGAGAGAGAGGGAGAGAGGGAGAGAGAGGGAGAGAGGGAGAGAGGGAGAGAGAGAGGGAGAGAGGGAGAGAGAGAGGGAGAGGGAGAGAGAGAAAGAGAGGGTGGGGAGAGAGATGGAGAGAGAGAGAGATTGAGAGAGAGAGATGGAGAGAGAGAGGGAGAGGGAGGGAGAGAGGGAGACAGAGGGAGAGAGGGAGAGGGAGGGAGAGAAGGAGAGGGAGGGAGGGTGAGGGAGAGAGAGAGAAAGAGAGAGGGAGAGAGAGAAAGTGAGAGAGAGAAAGAGAGAGAGAGGAAGAGAGAGGGGAAGGAGGGATAGAGAGAAAGAGAGAGGGAGAGAGGGAGAGAAAGAGAGAGGGAGAGAGGGAGGGAGAGGGAGGGAGGGAGAGGGAGAGAGAGGGAGAGGGAGAGAGAGGAAGAGAGGAAGAGAGGGAGGGAGAGGGAGAGAGAGGGAGAGAGGGAGAGAGAGAGGGAGAGAGGGAGAGAGAGAGGGAGAGGGAGAGAGAGGAAGAGAGGGAGAGAGACGGAGGGAGAGAGAGGGAGAGGGGGGAGGGAGAGAGAGGGAGAGGGGGGAGGGAGAGAGAGAGAGGGAGAGAGGGAGAGAGAGAAAGGAGGAGAGAAAGAATTGGTTGAGTACAGATGTCTATTTCAAAGGGGCTGCACAGTTTCGAATCGACAGCTTCTTCTGAAAAAAACATTCGTTCTCAGTACGTGTTTTGAAATGCACAACTCAGTGCATGCCTTAAAAGCCACACTGATATTTTGATCATATGTTTCAGCTGGAACAGACACCATTGTGTTAATAGCAGATCCTTTCATTCCTGTCTTTAATTACCTTGCAGTGTTAAGGGACATTTGTTGTTTATTTTGCTTTGAGAATTCTCCTACATTTGAAAATTTTCCCAAAACTGATTGAACAACTGTCAATAGCTCCATTTTTTTCCCTTTCCTTCCCCCCCCCCCCAGCTATAGTGAAAGCAAAGTTGAAAATAACTCTACAGTCCTCCATATGAGGCAGAGCTACAATCAGAAAAGGGGAGGTTAAGGAAGCAAGGAGTAATTTAAGAGTTTGTCCCTATCAGGAACTTTTGTCAGTGCTCACTATGTAATTGGGAGCTGAACATTAGTTCTCTGAAACTGGGCTAATTTGGGTTGCAGTATAGAGATGGAACGATGGGAAAACATGTGGCTAGAAAAATTTAATTTCAATATTATAATCTTATGACACAAGAGAAGTGCTCTAGAATAGGGCTTTTCAACCAGTGGTACAGGTACCACCTGTAGTACATTGGCACCTGGCAGGTGGTACGTGACCATCCTAGAAAAGTGGTAGCGGGGGAGGGGAATGAGCTGAACTACTGGCAGCACCGCACAAGCCTGAGCGAGAGACGGCTGGAGCTGCAGGGCGTTCAGGGCTCAGCGGAAGCGCCAGGATCAGTGCCGCTTTCCAGCTGATTGGCGCTTCTTCGGGGTTGTCAGGGCTCAGCGGAAGCGCCAGGATCAGCGCCAGGCTCCAGCTGGAGCTCAGTGCTGATCCTGGCGCTTCTGCTGAGCCCAGAAGAAGCGCCCATCAGCTGGAATGTTGCAGCATCTCCAGGGTCTTGTGATTTACATTCAGATGCTTGGCAACTGATTCCTATTTATGACGGTCACAGTGTCCCAGGGTCATGTGAAGTGATCAAAACCTGCTGCAACCACCCAGCAGATGGGGGGGAATAAAAACCAAACACCCCCCACCCCACCCTCGCTGCCAATCCTCAACAGAAATGCTCACGACAATGAAAACCTCGGACAGGAGGAAGAACGCAGCCGGGCAGGCAGGGAGGTGTCCTGCTCAGCTGTGCCTTGGGGGGCACTTTTTTCAGTGCCACTGTAACTTCGAACGGTCACTAAGTGAACTGTTGTAAGTCAAGGACTATCTGTACTTCATCACTTTTTTCCTTTTTTTTTTTTTTGTCATCAAGTTTTTGATACCTTGCTGGTGGTACTCGGATGTTGCCATATCCTAAAAGTGGTACAATGGGTGAAAAGGTTGAAAAGGCCTGGTTTAGAACATATAAAGGCCCTTCAAATTTATGTTAGAAAAGTGAACAACTAGAAGGGACATAATACAGATAGTCATTGATTACAATTGAGCCAAATTTCTGTCGCTAAGCAGGACCATTGTTAAATGAGTTTTGCCCCATTTTACGACCTTTCTTGCCACAGTGAATCACTGCAGTTGTTACGTAAACCCGGTTTTAAGTGAATCCGGCATCCCTCTTGACTTTGCTTGTCAGAAGTTCACAAAAGGGGATCACGTGACCCCGGGACGCTGCCACTGTCATAAATATGAGTCAGTTGCCCACGTGATCCTAGGACATTGCAACTATCATAAACACCAGTCAGTTGCCAAGCATCCAAATTTTGATCACATGACCGTGTAGACGCTGCAAGGGTCATAAGTGTGAAAAATGGTCAAAAGTCACTTTCTCCAGTAACTTTGAATGGTCACTAAATGAAATAATCAAGGACTACTTGTAAATTAATCAGTAGGTTTGCCCCAGAGTTACAACAGAATAACAGAATTGGAAGGGACCTTGGAGGTCTTCTAGTCCAACCCCCTTCTCAGGCAGGAAACCCTATACCATTTCGGACAAATGTCTGTCCAGTCTCTTCTTAAAAACTTCCAGTGTTGGAGCATTCACAGCTTCTGGTGGCAAGTTGTTCCACTGGTTAATTGTTCTAAATTTCTCCTTAGTTCTAGGTTGCTTCTATACATATACATATACATATACATATCCAAGGCCACACTTGGAATACTGAATCCAGTTTTGGTCACCGCGATGTAAAAAAGATGCTGAGACTCTAGAAAGAGTACAGAGAAGAGCAACAAAGATGATTAGGGGACTGGAGGCTAAAACATATAAGGAATGGGTGCTGGAATTGAGTATGTCTCGTTTAATGAAGAGAAGGACGAGGAGGGACAGGATAGCAGCATTCCAGTATCTCAGGGGCTGCCACAAAGAAGAGGGAGTCAAGCTCTTCTCCAAAGCAGCTGAAGGCAGGACAAGAAGCAACGGGTGGAAACTAATCAAGGAGAGAAGCAACCTAGAACTAAGGAGAAACTTCCTGACAGTTAGAACAATTAACCAGTGGAACAACCTGCCTCCAGAAGCGGTGAATGCTCCAACACTGGAGGTTTTTAAGAAGAGACTGGACAGCCATTTGTCCAAAATGGTATAGGGTTTCCTGCCTGAGCAGGGAGTTGGACTAGATGACCTCCAAGGTCCCTTCCAACTTTACTATTATTATTATTATTATGGATCATCGCACAGTCAGAACTGAAGAAGCTCCTGGGATGAGAAGCAATACGTCCTCAAGGAAAAACAAGAAAGTCCAGTTGCCTTGTGAAAAAAAACACCTTTGGTATAATAAAAGTTTGTATGTAATTTTTCATAATAGCCCCTTGTAAGTGATTGGCACTGATTCAATTGCGACTGTGGACAAGACGAAATAGAAAGTTCTCCCTAAGAAAGGATATTTATCAATGCTTATGTGTCTGTTTCTCTCTGTTGGTCTCAAAAGAAATAAGAGTAGGTGACGTGGACTGTTAATTGAAATAAAGACCTCATCTATATAAAATTAAACAGCCCTGATTCAATAATCATAAATGACTCAGGTTTTTGTCAGCTTTTATCCACCATCTTTTGAAAAGATCGGCAAGGAGAGATTCTCTCCCGTCATTATCTTAAAATGGCACCATTTTGTGAGTTCCAAATAAAATTCCATCCATTTTTGTTAACAAAAGGCTTCGGTTTGCTCAAAGCTTGTAGTTTTAGCTCAGGGGTCTTCAAACTTGGCCCTTTTATGACTTGTGGACTTCAACTCCCAGAATTCCTCAGCCAGCATGCCTGGCTAAGGAATTCTGGGAGGGGTCTTCAAACTTGGCCCTTTTATGACTTGTGGACTTCGACTCCCAGAATTCCTCTGCCAGGCACGCTGGCTGAGGAATTCTGGGAGTCGAAGTCCACAAGTCATAAAAGGGCCAAGTTTGAAGACCCCTGTTTTAGCTTGTTGTAACTTTGCCTTTGTTTGAAGCATTTATCCAGTCTTTTGCTAGATTACAGCCTCCAGTATTAATGGTAATGGTTGTGTGTTAATCTTCCGGGCCACACACAAAACAACATATATATATATATATTTCAGAACCACAGGCAGACTAAATCATAAACGGCAGTTTCCTCTGTAATTCAATGCATGTAATGGCGGCCAATAATATATGGGTGTAGCTACTGTAAGTTAAACGGTCAAGCAAAATCTGGATTTTTCTAATGTGCAGCTCTAAGCTTGATTATCAAGTTGGTGGGGTCATAATCTTAACAGTTTATACCACATCAAGGATAGAAAGAAAAGGAGTCTCTCTTGCAGAGCTAAAATGTTTAAACAACTAAAAAAAAGTCCGCCTGCAAGGGCAACTGAGTTTAAACCTTCATTCTATTTTTTCCCATCTTAAATGGGTTTACATAGGCTGCAAAAATCCAAGTTGTCTTATTATTTGGATAAATAACAATTAAAGATAGGCGCTTTTCCAATATTTCTGCAAATAATAACCACACTGATATAAAACTTCTTTTCTAACTGATCATCTTGATTGTCTTGTCATAGATCCTGTTTAAAATTCTTATGTCAATTTGTTTTCTCCACAATATTCAAAACAGTCTTACTGGTTAAGATTTTCATTACGCTTAAGTATTTAAGCCTTTTTTCCTCAGGCAGGCCATCCCGACACTTATTAATTCAAGAATGGCAAAAGAGAACATTTTTGGAAGAAGAGAACATCAAGCAAAGCTATTATGTGGATTATAGAATTATAGAAGCTAATTGTTATTGGTTGTTTTTTTTTAAAATATAAACCCAAACAACAAGATGTTTACCAAATATTAGGGTGATTATGTAAAACAAATTAATAAAACATATTTTTTTTAAAAAAAGAAAATAAACCATTTTAATGGGGGGGAAATCCAAGTTGTCACTAAATGGTACGAAAAAGCTACATGTAATCTTTGACTTGCAATCATTCATTTAGTAAACGTTCGATGTTACAGCAGTACTGAAAAAAGCCTGCCTTACGACAATTTTTTATACTTAACAATCATTGCAGCATCCCTGTGGTGGTCATGTGATCAAAATTCAGACGCTTGGCAACTGGCATGTACTTATGACGGTTGCAGTGTCCCCGGATCATGTGACCCCCTTTTGCGAACTTCTGACAAGCAAAGTCAATTTATTTATTTATTTATTTATTTATTTATTTATTTATTTATGAGACTTATATACCGCTTTAAGTGCAAGCACTCTCTAAGCGGTGTACACCAATAAGCAATGTATATATATATTTACATTGCCCCCAACAATCTGGGTCCTCATTTTACCTACCTCGGAAGGATGGAAGGCTGAGTCAACCTTGAGCCAGTGAGATTTGAACCGCTGACCTGCTGAACACAGTCAACTAAAGTGGCCTGCAGTACTGCACTCTAACTGCTGCGCCACCTCGGCTCTGGGGAAGCCAGATTCACTTAACAACCGCGTTACTAACTTAACCACTGCAGTGATTCACTTAACAACTGTGACAAGAAACGGTCGCAAAATGGGGCAAAATTCACTTAACAAATGTCTCACTTAGCAACAGAAATTTTGGGCTCAGTTGTGGTCGTTAAGTCGAGGACTACCTGTATATTTCTCTATGTTTTTGCAACCATCTCGTGGTTCTCTGGATTTTGCAGCTCAAAAGGACTGCATTAGTGACTACTGTGTTTTCCTGAAAATAAGACCAGATTTTTTTTTTTGCCTCCAAAAGAGGCACCAGGTCTTATTTTGGGGGTAGGCCTTACCTCACCTCCTGCACTGACAGCCCCACCCAGCCGGTCCACTTCTTCTGGGGCCAAAGTTCTGCAGCTGCATTCGGGACTGCATTTTGCAGTCAGGCCTTTCCAGAAGGCCTAAGCAGCCAAGTACCGAGCTATGGATTCAATCGGTTTTTTGCTGCAGAGGCCTTCCAGAAAGCCCTGTGACTGAGAAATGCAGGCCTGGCTGCAGAAGAGGCCTCAGAAGAAGAAGTGGGCCTGCAAGGAGAGGCCTGGCTGCAAGGAAAGTAGGTGTAGGGTGAGTGGGGCAGCTCCACGCACCCCCACCCCCATCCTAGCTTGATTTTTAGGTGTGTGCCTTGCCCCAAAACTAGGGCTTATTTTTGGGATAGGGCTTATATTAGGCCCATTCCCCCAAAATCAAGCTAGGGCTTATTGTTGATGTAGGCCTTACTTTTGGGGAAATGGTAGTCCTCAAAGAGAGCTATCAAACTGTGCAGAATCATTGTTCTGCAGAAAAAAATACTGAGCTTTATGGAAATAATTTCCATGTTCCATCTGATCCATGCAGCTCTTTGCAATGAGACATGACTTGGCTTGCTAGAGGCCATGGACTAAGATTTTTTTTCTCCTTCAAAGTGAAAAACAAGACTCCGGTTTTTTGAGGGGACCAGATTCCCTTCAATACTCAGCCAACCTATTGGCAGCACAGTGGTTAGAATGAAGAATTGCAGACTGACTCTGCCCACAGCCTGGAGTTCGATGCTAATGGGGCTCAAGATTGATTCACCTTCTCTGCTTCCATGGTTGGTAAAATGAGGACCAGATTGTTGGGGGCAACATGTTGACTCTGTAAATAGCTTAGAGAGGAGTGTAAAGCATTGTGAAGCAGTAAATAAGTCTAAGCTATTGCTAAGTGGGAAGGAAGGAAGGAAGGAAGGAAGGGAGGGAGGGAGGGAGGGAGGGAGGGAGGGAGGGAAGGAAGGAAGGAAGGAAGGAAGGAAGGAAGGAAGGAGGGAGGGAGGGAGGGAAGAAAAAAGGGAGGGAGGGAGGGAGGGAGGGAAGGAAGGAAGGAAGGAAGGAAGGAAGGAAGGAAGGAAGGAAGGAAGGAAGGAAGGAAGGAGCCATGATGGCACAGTACAATGCAGTATTGAAGGCTAACTCACTGCCCACTGCCAGGAGTTCGATCCTGACAGGTTCAAGATTGACTCAGCCTTCCATTCTTGCGAGGTCGGTAAAATGAGGACCCAGATTATTGGGGGCGACATGTTGACTCTGTAAACCACTTAGAGGGGGCTGTAAAGCACTGTGAAACAGTACATAAGTAAGTGCTGTTGATAGCTCTGCCATGGTAGCACAGTGGTTAGAATACAGTATTGCAGGCAAACTGCCCAATGCCAGGAGTTCGATCCTGACCAGCTCAAGGTTGACTCAGCCTTCCATCCTTCCGAGGTCGGTAAAATGAGGACCCAGATTGTTGGGGGCAAATATGCTGACTCTGTAAAAACACTTAGAGAGGGTTGTAAAGCACTGTGAAGTGATATATAAGTCTAAGTGCTATTGCTATTTTTTAACAATTTGGAGAATGAATAGACTCAATTTCTAATCTTAGTATATCTATATTCTCTGATAGAAATAAGCACTGGTGGTTTTTGACAGAGTTTGGGTAATATGTCACAAATACAACTAAAGCCCATTTTAGAGAGGTGAAGTGGGTTGCAAACAAATTTAATAAATAATAATAAATATTTTTTTTCCAGTTCTTATAAACAAAGAACCTTCATACGTTTATCTTTCTCTTCTTCTTCTTCCCTATTCTGGCCAGGAAGCAGTCACATGGGGAAATATGTGAAAAGCCTTAAATGTGCGAACCTTAGATCAATAACTAAATTAAATTGGGGAAAAAAATTAAAAAGAACATTCAAAAACTAAGGGGAACAAAATGGATAGCCCTCCCCCTGTTATCCTTAGGGCTACAGAGCTTAAATCCCATTTTTTTTGTTGTTGCTAAGCAATGATTATGACAATCTAAAACGAAACTCAGATTTTCATGCACATAAGTATATATTTTGCTTTAATTATATCATGCCTTCAGGATATACTTGGAAGTTGATAAGCCTGTTTATTTTTGTAAAAAAAAGAAGAAAAAAATGAAATGTCTGGGCTAATGAAGACATTCAGAGACAGAAGTTTCTCTGTTTTAGATAATCCTAGAAGAGGTGGGTTGTTAAGGGGGTCAGATTTAAGATTGTATTCCATTGTGACATTGGTTTGAAAGATTGAACAGCCCTCTCTCAACATAGGGGGTGGGATACAACCACATCTATCTCTGAGCTTTTGTCTGAAATGGTGTAGGGCAGTGATGGCGATCGTTTTAAAGACCGAGTGCCCCAAAACTGCCCTTGCCCCCACCTTGTGCCCCCATGCCATCCCCCACTCTGCCCACCCGCAGGACCACCCACTGCATCCACAACCCACCAATCGCCCAGGTGGCCCAACAGCGCCATGGCAGCTACACCTTCCGGGCGTGCCCCGCAGCATCAACTGCACGTGATGGGGTGCGAGGGCGGAGTCTTGTCCCCAGTGCCTGGCTGCCATGTCCTTGGCTGTGCTGCTCTGTGTGGGCCGCACTTGGGGGCAATTCTCCTCTGGGGGGGCTGCTGATGAGGGGGCTGTGGGGGGAGGCGGGGCTGAGGCAATGGTGCACGTGTCCACAGAGAGGGCTCTGAGTGCCGCCTCTGGCACGTGTGCCATAGGTTCGCCACCACTGGTGTAGGGTTTCCTGCCTGAACAGGGGGTTGGACTAGAAGACCTCTAAGGTCCCTTCCAACTCTTATTCTGTTTACAACACGGTCTTTTTCAGCAGTTCCAAGAAAGTTCCACACCCATTTGCACTACTCAAGTGACCTGAAGGGCACCGATAACCCTCCAAGTGGCCTCAATGACTCTCTGACAATTAACCTTCAGAATGTTAACAGCCAGGTGACTGCAAGAGGCATAAACTCTTCCATTCCCCACCATTCATTTAGAACCGAAGAAGCTTTTTGGATGAAAAGCGAAACATCTTCAAGGGGGGAAAAAATCCAGTTGCCTTTTGAAAAAGCAACTTTGGGATGTCCAAGTGCAAATCTTCTATTAAATCCACTCAGATTGTGTTTGCCCAAAATGGGGTTTAAAAATCGTTGAATCCTGCTAGGAGCAAACTTCAGTCTATACAGTGGATGGAGCTGTAAAATAAACTATTTCCAGCTAACACTTGGCTTTTCACAGATTAAAAATAAATAAAGCCGGGGTTGATGTGCAGGGGACTTGCAAATATTTCCTAAAATGGACGCATTTTCTCCCTGGGTCTTATGTAGCCATGTTGTTATTTGGGATGAGACATCTCTGGAAACAGCTTGTTACTGCTCAGTCGTTAGAGCAAGGCTTTTCGACCTTGTCACCCATGGTACCACTTTTAGGATATGGCAACATCCGAGTACCACCAGTCACCTAGCAATGTGTCAAAAACTTGATGACCAAAAAAAAAAAAAAGGAAAAAAGGGATAAAGTTCAGGTAGTCCTTGACTTACAACCGTTCGCTTAGTGACTGTTCGAAGTTACAATGGCACTGAAAAAAGTGCCCCCCAAGCCACAGCCGAGCAAGACACTTGCCTGCCCACCAGGCGGTGCTCTTCCTCCTGTTCGAGGTTTTCATTGTTGTGAGCATTCCTGTTGAGGATTGGCAGCGGGGGTGGAGTGGGGGATGTTTGGTTTTTATTCCCCCCATCTGCTGGGTGGTTGCAGCAGGTTTGGGTCACTTCAGATGACCCTGGGACCCACGTCATAAATATGAATCAGTTGCCAAGCATCTGAATATAAATCACAAGACCCTGGAGATGCTGCAATATTCCAGCTGATCGGCACTTCTTCTGGGCTCAGCAGAAGTGTCAGGATCAGTGCTGCTTTCCAGCTGAGTGGTGCTTCTTCAGGGCTCAGCAGAAGCACCAGGATCAGCGCCGAGCTCCAGCTGGAGCCTGGTGCCTCCACTGAGCCCTGACAGCCCCGAAGAAGCACCAATCAGCTGGAAAGTGGCACTGATCCTGGCATTTCCACTGAGCCCTGACAGCCCTGCAGCTGCAGCCATCTCTCACTCAGGCTTGTGCGGTGCTGCCACCGGTTCAGCTCATTCCCCTCCCCTCCCCACTTTTCTAAGATGGTCGCATACCACCTGCCAGGTGCCAATGTACCACAGGTGGTACCCATACCACTGGTTGAAAAGCCCTGCATTAGAGATCCTGGAATTAGAACATAGAATAATAGATTTGGAAGGGACCTTGGAGATCTTCTAGTCCAACACCTTTCTTGAGCAGGAGATCTTATACAATTTCAGATAAATGGTTGTCCAGTCTCTTTTTGAAAGCCTCCAATGATGGAGCACCCACAACTTCTAAAGGCAAGCTATTCCATTGGTTGATAGCTACCACTGTTAGGAAATTTCTCCTTAGTTCTAGGTTGCTTCTCTCCTTGGTTAGTTTCCATCCATTGTTTCTTGTCTTGCCTTTTCAAGCTTTGGAAAATAGTTTGACCCTTCATCTTTGTAGGAGCCCCTCAAATATTGGAACACTGCTATCATGTCTCCCCTAGTTCTTCTTTTCATTAGATTAGCCCTACCCAATTCCTGCAACTGTTCTTCATATGTTTTAACCTCTAGTCCCCTAATGATTAGAATTAGCTCACCGTTGAAAGAAATCCTTTAGCCACCTTATCAATCCTTATTAATCTCCCAGCTATTCTGATGAATCCTGGAGGATGTTATTTGAAACCTTAAGAAAAGTAGGCTGAATCTCCATCTATCCTCAAAAACGGAAAGGTAAAAGAAGACCTTAGCAAAATATTCCATGATGAAGGGATCTTGTGAGTCTCTGCATCAAGAAAAAAGGCAACACAAGTTGACTCAATGACGCCACTTGCATTACTTCCAAGTCATCTGTCTTTTGTCTTCTCTAGTCTCCTCTTTGCACAAGCCAGAAGAAGAGACATCTGCAAAGGAGAACATTGTCCTGTGAGTTCCTCTTGGGGTCTTCCAATAATTGCAGAAGCCAGGGAGATGTATAACCTCTAAATGTGCTTGGGTTAGCTTTCTTTGTTTACTTAGAATATCCTCTATATGCCAACGCTGCTAACATCGGATGTTCTTGCTTTGACAACAGATGGAAATGTAGCCATCTTTTCTCTATCGCTTTTAGAGTTTGTTGATGATGGGAGGGGGAATGTGGATGAGAGTCCAGCTAGTCATAACAATAATAATTCAGCCATGGGAATCCAAGGTTATTGCGCCCAGAGTTGATAAAGATTTGGTGGGCAGGAGAGATGGGGAGAAAGCCCGCCACTTCAAGCTAATTGGGAAATGTGATTTATGACAGTTAATTGGAGGAGGGAATTGTGCTTTACTACTTTGTGCCCAGGGAAGGGGAATTCAGTTTTTGGCTTCAACTATGTAGTGCCGATGCTTTGTTTCTCGAATAAAAGATTCTTTAAGCAAAACAATGCCTCGAAGTTCTTTTGAAGAGATTCATCTGTCGGAACCATGACACTATAATTGGGTTGTTGTTGTTGCTTTAAAAAAATCCTGCATGTTGTATTAATGTCTGGAATCCTACCAAGATATGATATGCACTTATTTAAATTGAAACCAAGCCTTCTCATTTATTATGTCCAATGTCTACACTGATGGCATCTGAAACAGGAAGCTAATCCCATTAGACAAAATATATTTTGGTGGTCCTATGGTAGGGTGTTCTTGCATGAGAAAAGCACATCTTCCTTCCCCTGTCCTCACCACTTTTTACAGAGGGGACGATCGAGAGCATCTTGTCATACAGCATCATAGTCTGGTTTGAAAGCATTCCTGCTTCAGCCAGGAAGGCGGTGCAGAGAGTGGTGAGGACAGCCAAAAAGATCTTTGGCAGTTCCCTCCCTCCCATCCAGGACATAGCACAGAGCCCATTCCTTACTAACCCTGATGATGTTACCTAGTTGGGTAATGAAACATCTGCAAGAAAACAAGCAAGAGAGCTTCCAAGACCCCACAATCCTCTTCCTCCTCCTCTTCCTCCTCCAGCACTGATAATGTTACCTTGTTTGGGTAATAAAACGTCTGCAAGAAAACAAGAAAGCTCGGAGAGCATCAAGGACCCCACAGTCCTCCTCTTCCCTCTCCTCCCCCTCCCCCTTTCCCTCCTCCTCCCTCCTCTCTCCAAGCCCCCCTCCCTTCTAGCACTGATGATGTTACCTAGTTTGGGTAATGAAATGTCTTCAAGGAAACAACCAAGCTCAGAGCGCACCAAGGATCCAACCATCCACCACCACCACCACCTCCTCCTCCTCCTCCTCCTCCTCCTCCTCTTCCTCCTCCTCCCACTGATGATGTTACCTAGTTTGGGTAATGAAATGTCTGCAAGAAAACAACCAAGCTCAGAGAGCACCAAGGACCCCTCAGTCGTCCTCCTCCTCCTCCTCCATCATTCCACAAGCCCTACTCCCTTCTAGCACTGATGATGTTACCTAGTTTGGGTAATGAAACATCTGCAAGGAAACAACCACGTTCAGAGAGCACCAAGGACTCCACAGTCCTCCTCCTCCTCATCCTCCTCCTCCTCCTCTTCTTCTTCTTCTTCCTCCATCATTCCACAAACCCTACTCCCTTCTAGCACTGATGATATTACCTAGTTTGGGTAATGAAACGTCTGCAAGGAAACAACCACGTTCAGAGAGCACCAAGGAGTCCACAGCTCCTCCTCCTCCTCCTCTCCACAAACCCTACTCCCTTCTAGCACTGATGATGTTACCTAGTTTGGGTAATGAAACGTCTGCAAGAAAACAAGCAAGCTCAGAGAGAGCACCAAGGACCCCTCGTTGGTCTGAATTTTATTTACTTACAATACTGGCAAAACCAAACTTACCTCACCCGAAAGTGCTTGCTTGAGCCCATTTAACAGCACATCACGGCAAATCAAGTCAGAGCTGGCAATTCCTCCCCCCCGAATCACGATAGCTTTCTCATGCATGCTTTGTATATCAAGTGGCTCAAACTTTGGCACTAGCAACCCTGGCCCAGGAAAACTAAGTTGTAAAGCAGACAAACATCAGACGATAGGACTGACTTTCAGACTGGTAGTAAAAAGAAGCCCAATTAGAGCTAACGTCAGAATTAGCATGACTAAAGGACTTCACTAGCAGAACAGGACTGCAACTGTGCTTTGCCCGTTGACTTACTCAGAAGATGACAGGTTACAATCTGGAGAACAATGGAAAGCTGCCTCTGGAATTAATTTCCCTTTCTGTCTTGCTGCAACGGGCGTTATTCCCATGAAAAATTTACTGGGGCACCAATTGTGCCAACACAAATACCCAGACTCTTATTCCATGATCTACTTTGTTCCATCCCATCAGAGAGGAATGTAATTGGGGTTTTTGGGGGGCGAGGGGGGGAAATGCTCTAAAAGCGTTGGAAGTGGATTCTCATGTGGTTTGGCTCACTTTTGTAATCCTATTTTCCACTCTGCCCCAAAAGATGCCTACTGAAATTGGCTTTTTGGACTCTTTTTTTTCCCCTTTTCTCCAAGAACAGCATCAGGAGAACTTCATTAAGAGCTCCTTGAACTTATTCAACAGATTTTTTTTCATGTTAAAAAGAAAAAAAAGAAAAGAAAAATGATCCTATTTATAAAGATTGGTGATAATGTCCTGGCTAGATTTTAGAGCAATTTCAAAGACTAAAACTATAAGAAGCCATTAGGGGGGGGGGATCTAGTTGCAGTTATTACTATGAGCCAAAGGATGATAATATCTAAGCCATTTCAAAGTTTCCTTTTTAACTCAAAGGACAAAATGTTCTGATAAAAGTTTATTGGTGCTATTTTGGAAGAAGCTGCTAAGTCAAGAGATCTGGATTGTCTATTTTTAGTAGCTACTTTGACCTAGTCAATAGCATTGAATAGACCATACTAGTTTGAGGTCAAGGTATTGATTTAATAGCTAATCAGCTTATGTAATGTGTAAGATGTAATATAATGATGAGAATGACTCAGCAGGGTCTGTGTCTCTTTAAGAGCATTTGTATAAAGAGAAGGCTCTGTTGACATGTTCTCTCTCTTCCATTTCCTGCTGTAATTGTGGTTTGTTGGATCCTGCTGTATTAGCATGTGTATGTATATCGTTCCTGGTGTACATTGTAGATAGGGTAAGATAAACCACCATTTAATACAAACCATTGTTTACTGTGTTTACTCCTGGATTATCTCAGTGCAATAAGACTGTGCATGCTGTGACATTTCTTCTCTGAGGGACTCAGGAAAAATGATTCAAGCTTTGTCAGTTGCATCCTCTATGGTAGTTTAGTTTTGTTGAAAGAAAAATCAGGTCCCGTTCCAAGCTGGGAATAAAATAAAAGGAAGGGTAAGATTCTGGAAATACAAATGGAGGCTGCTTAGGAAAGGTTCTAATTTATTGATGAGCAGAACAGCAATAGCATGTGATTCTGGGACAGCTGACCAAATGGAGTTGGGAGTGGGTGGGGTTTTATACCTTTTTGGGCTTTATATCTGAGCAATGTATTTTGACCTGAGCTTGAGTGCACCCTTTTGGTATTCTAATGGTGGTGAGTTAATCCTACCATGTTCTAAAGGTCCTGTCCTATCCTTGGAGCTGGGTGGGGGAATGTAGATTTTAGGAATCTTTGTTTTTCTAATCCCATCAGCTCCAGCCTTCATGGCCCCAGTCTTCCTGAAGGGATTACCAAATCTGCATTTCTAAAAGCTGGCCTCCTCCATTTCTGCTTGGAAGACTGGGGTTGGTTTCTTTCTAAGATTTTTTTTCTCCATTTCTCCTTTGGGGGAAATATTAATATCCCCCAAAATATTTCATTTTCTAGGGGGGAGAGGTGCTGAGTCCCTACAGTTTCAAGAATCAGACTGGTTACAGAGTATTGTGAAATTTGTAAAAATTTGTACGATTGGTTAGAAATAAGGAGGATTGCTGAGATGATTATCGATTGATTAGTTGATATCATAAGGACTTCTTATTAGTACCTATATTAGGGCACAACTGAAAGATATGTAAATACAATGTTGATGATTGAATGATGGTTTATCAAAACTTTTACAGATGTTATATGCACAGTTTGTTATACTCTCTTCTGTTAAAGAATATAGTTTAAGTTTCTGTTTTTCTTTCTGTAACATAAGGTAATACTAATAGCACTGTTGAAGCCAGGGAAGTTGAATCATGTCCATTTTTGTTTTTAAAATGTACATTTAATAAAATTTGTAAAATAATAATAAAATAATGCTAACAGTTTACCTGGTATGGCTCATGAGAATTTGGAAGATTTAGGAGAAAGTGCCGGATCATAGCAACGTGTTTTATTTCTCAATATTTTCTGCCATAAGCTATCAAAAACTTTCCAACCCCCCGTCTAGAAATTGGAATAAAAAATGAATAAAGATGGTATTTATATGGGGGGAAAAAAAGAATCAGACTGGTTTCCACCTGCTCAGTTTTGTGAAAGTCCTAAAAATAGGGCTTTTAAAGATGGCTTAATATTAGTATAAGTTGAATACTCCATTCTGGGTTGTGTCTGGATGTTTACTGTTTCTTGCTGATGATAATTTCCTTTGTAATTTTTACTTAGTCTCGTCTGATGCCTTTTTTGTGACACTATCTTGTTCTTTTAATCTTCTGACAGAAAACAGGAATGTAAATCACTCAGAATCCTGGGTTGAAGCAAGAACAAAGCCTGGGTAAATATATAAACCGAGTGAGGCTGAAAAGAAACAAAATGGCCCATTTCTATGCCTCTAAGGCAGTGGTTCTCAACCTTTCTAATGCCGCGACCCCATAATACAGTTCCCCATGTTGTGGTGACCCCCAACCACTTATACATCACCGGGTGCCAGGGGCGTGGCCAAAGAAAAGGGGGAAAAAATGGCAGACAGCCTTGCTTGGCGACCCCCATGAAATGGTCGTTCGACCCCATATAGGGTCCCGACCCACAGGTTGAGGACCACTGCTCTAAGGCTAAAGATTTTTTTCCCCTTTTCTTGTGCAGTATAATTGATATAAAGTTGATATGGCTAAGAGAAGCTGAAAGAAGAGGATTTGAAATTTTATCAGTAACTAGCTTCTCTCTCTCAAGAATAAATCCAGGGCACATTTTGAGCATAATATAAGGATTGATTTCAGGGCATAATACAACATCTCTCTGGAGATTTTTTTTTCCCCTCCAACTGCGTTTAAATACATCCAGTTTCTTAGATGATATTTTATTTCTTGATCAAAGATTGAGTTTGCTCCAAACCAAAGAGTATTGGTTTTATGAACCTGGCAGGTGTTATCTGCAAGAAGAACTCATCTTCAAAAAGATTTCAGATGCTTAACCCTGATGTTTCGTACATAGGTTTTCTGTTTGTATTTGGATGGGAGTGAAAGAGCGAAACAGAGAGAGTTCAAAATCTTCTTGAGTGGTTTTACTTTTCTTTTTCTCTGGGTGATCGTAAAACATTTCTCACTGTTCGAGGCGAGACTTGGATGAAAAGTCAGCTGGAAATAGAGTGCCTTTTGTTGGTTCATTTCAGACAGCTATATTTTTGTCAGTCTGGTGTTGAACATTACTGTTGTTAATTAAAATGAAAATTAGGATGACACAGTCCTGAACAATTGATTAATTACCAAATCCTGACTGCTGCGCCTCAGATGATCCCTAGATGGCAGCAGAAGGATGAGGATTTTTGTGTGTATTTTTGCTGCCATCTGGTCTGATAGGGCTATTTTATATACAGTTAGTGGCCAAAATTGTGGAAACCTTTTGGGGAAAGTGTACTTTTGAGGTTTGAGGGCTAATAACATCACTTTTGGGGGGAATAGTACCATAAAATTATATATCAGTGGAAAGATAATTTAATCAAGAATGTAATACAACCAAATTTGTTCAATTATCTGTACTGTATTCTGTGAAATAACCAGAAAAAGGAAGCACAACTTGCTCAGGTTGATATCAGGTAGCTTTCCTTCATCTGATTGTAGCCAATGAGCATTGAGTGTTTAGAGAGCCAATCGTGCGTCATCTTGCTTTGGCCATGAGCCAATCAGATCATGGTAGGATTCAGTTATCGATGTCCTGTATTTAAGCTGAGAGGAGGACATTTGCCAGTGTGTTATGTAATAGCTATCATAGTCGTTTGGGTTTTTTTTTGTGTTCTTTCATTGAGTGAGCTTGCAAAACGTAATAAAATTAAGGTAATGCTGCAAAAGAGTTGACTGGTTGCCCAGAAAGCGATGTAAAATAGTATTATTAAGTGAACAAGGCTACAGTTATAAAGAAATTAGAAGAAAAATGGGTGGAAACTTAATCGAAGGTGGCATTTCTACGGTACTTTTCCCAAACGGTTTCCACAATTTTGGCCACTACTGTATATGTATTAGATAAGGTTTATTCTGAATGGCTCACGCAGGCTGGAAGGGGGAAAAAATATATATATTAGCCATGTTATGTGGATGTCAGTAAACAAGCCACCCTCTTAAACTTGTTATTTCCAAATTGGCAAGCAGTTTGGACCTTGAGCTCTATCTATTTTTACTTCAAGCCTATCTTGGCAATTAATTCAGCAATAACATAATTAGCTACTGCATGTGTACAGATGGCTGCTGATGAGTGAGACCAAGAACGCCGGGCTTAGGCACATAGAACACAAATAGTTTTTAAACAAATTACAGATGATTATGTTCATTAAAGAAGCCCATTTGAGAAAAAAATATATGACTATTTGAAAGATTTCCTCTTTTTAGGTGACTCCATATAGCACATAGTTAGTTGTTTTACTGCAATAGCCAACAGATCTGGCCTGTCTTGAGGTCTTACAATGTGATAAAAAATAATGAGAATGCATCATAGTGTCATTAATTAGTTGCCTTTGAGTTGAGTTCAGTTTCTGGTGATTAGGTGGAGAAATTTCTTCTTCTTCTTCTTCTTCTTCTTCTTCTTCTTCTTCTTCTTCTTCTTCTTCTTCTTCTTCTTTTTCTCCTTCTTCTTCTTCTTCTTCTTCCTCCTCCTCCTCCTCCTCCTCCTCCTCCTCCTCCTCCTTCTTCTTCTTCTTCTTCTCCTTCTTCTTCTTCTTCTTCCTCCTCCTCCTCCTCCTCCTCCTCCTCCTCCTCCTTCTTCTTCTTCTTCTCTTCCTCCTCCTCCTTCTCCTCCTCCTCGCTGTTCTGCCAGCCTCAACCATTGTTAGTTATGCCGTTCTAGCATGTCTTTGATGTTGTCTCTCCATCATCTTCTGGGTCTGCCTCATGTTCTTTGACCTTCTCCTCTTTTTGTATAAGCCTTGTACAGTAGAGAATCCCAAGTCATTCTCTCCAGTTGAGCAAACCACTTAACATACTGTCTTTGGATGTAGTTTAAGATTCTATGCCAATTCTTTCTCTTCTGATTTCATTTCTGATTTTATTCCTTCTGGTCACTCCGACAGCTTTCCTCGAATACCTGTTCTAAGGATATTCCAGGAATTTCTTAATCCCATGCAGCTACCTGTCCATGTATTTATTGGACATTTGATCTACAGAAAATGTATCATTAAAAAAGATTAATCAGATTATGCATTTGAAATGTTTTTGAAAATGAGTTCTTGCAGATATCGCCTGCCCGGTTCATAAAACCAATAATTTTTGGTTTGGGAGCAAACTCAATCTTTGATTCAAGTAACTATAAGAAATAAAATAGCATCTAAGAAACTTGATTTATTTATTTTTTTTGGAGCATGAAGATTCTGGTAGACCACAGGCTAGATAAATACAATGCTTGATGAACGGTTCAAAATTAAGCATGCGTGATGTCTCTTTGGCTGTTCAATATATTGATCAGGAAAGTAATAAGCAATGTTTGTGGTGATGAGGAAGGTCTGTTGTTGAAGTATGAATGTGTAATCTTCTTTTATATGAAGGTAATCTTCTCTTCTTGATTGAAAGCTGAATGGTTTGCAGAAATATTAGATTGAGGGCTCCTTGTTGCCCTCTGAGCCTGTTTGTTTCCTTGCAAGTGTTTTATTACCCAATTAGGTAATGTGGGAAGTCAGCTTCCCCCAGAGAAGGAAATATTAAAGAGGCAGAAAAGCATGCCCAGTTTTTCTTAAAAGCCCCAAGTCTCCCTCCAAGAAACCAGCTCGGTAGAAAGGCAGATTCAGGAAGGTTGGAGCCCTTCTCAGGCACAACTTCTTTCAATTGTTGTGTGTTCATCTTTGTATCAGATTTGATGTTATCAAAGCAGGCACGTTCTTTCCTTGCCCCTTCTTCTTGTTCCCGTAACCATTCCTAGCACGGTTGACTTCTCCAAAGAATTTGAACAAATACAGGCAATATACTACTTGGCTATTTCTACGGCTTCCGCTGATAAAGGAGCTGAAAAAGGGATTATTATTTTTTATGTCAGTGTGTCAGTATTGATTATGTGAGAGTGACATTGTATATGATATCATGCTGTTCACTCAGCTCTGTTTTTAAAGGATTCATCAATGCTCTCATATTTTCCTGAGCTATATTTTTCATATTTAAAAAAAATAATGAAACGCTAAAGGCCAAAACCTTTTTCGTTAGATGTTGTTACAGAAATCTTTAGTCGATTGTGCTTTTCCCATTCAGCTTGTATTTAATGTATTTTTTTTCCTTTTCTAAACCTCTTGTTGCTCAGAGGAAGTCATTACTGCTATTGCATCTATTGTAACAAAGTGAAATAAAGAATAATCAAGTAACAGAGCAGAGATACCCTTTCAATGCACTTTGGAGATTTGGGAAGTTCACTGCAGGGGTGGCATTCACTGTTACTGCCCAAAATTCTCTTTATTTTATACTTATGTATAAAAAACACTATATTTTATACTTTGCCATTTGAATTACTAGATTACTTGGCAAACTACTCAACTTCCAAATTAGAAATTACAGAAAGCAAAGGTGTGTAAGGACCCACCCCACTTTGCATCTTAAGAAGACAGAACTCTTGGAATAGCTCTTCCAACAGGAATCCTTCATTAAGAGAAAATGGTTGCAGGCATGCTAGACAGGACTTGGGGTTCAAGCTCTCCCATTCAAGGTTTTAAGGGGTTCCCCAGTAGTCCCACCCAATCAACCCCCCTTCCAGTGATAGTTTCAAGTATCACAATTCCATCCCCTTTCTTCTTCCGTCTGGATGGAGACTTCAGATAACTACATGAAAGGCAATTACTCTTCTTTGATATGTTAAAGCTTAGAGGCCACAATAAACACCCATTCAGTCCTTTGAAGTGTGCTGAAGGAAGTGAGGGCCATAAAGCCCCTTTGCTCTCCCCCTTTTCTCCCTCTTATGGCAGAATCCAGAGAAGGCAGAATTGGGAGTTTCTATGTTTGATAATTAAAGATGAAATATAATTGGATTCTGACATCCGGCCCCTCTTAACAATAAGAGAGATCCACCTGAAAGAAAACACAAGTAAAAAATTTAGTTAGGCTTGTTAGGATACTCTGTGTGAAACTTCTTCAATAGCTTCGGGGCTCTGACGTGACGTTTATGGACCCACTCATTTTGTGAGGCAGGGAGGTGTTTCCAGGCAACTAGGTACTGAGTTGTTCCACGATATCTCCTAGAGTCAAGGATCTCTTTTATTTCGAAGTGTTGTTCCCCCTCCACCATGATTGGAGGTGGTGGGGGGGGGATTTTTGGCCGTAGAGGTGACTGATGCTCTCTTTTCAGCAAGCTGCAATGAAAAATTGGGTGTATTTGCCTGAGGTTTTTGGGTAATTCTAATTCTACTGTTACTGGATTTATGATCCTTTTAATTGGAAAAGGTCCTATATATTTTGGTCCAAGTTTTTTACAGGGCTGTAGGGACTTTAGGTATTTTGTAGATAAGTACACCATTTCTCCTATAATGAATGGTGTAGGCTCAACCCTTTTTTTATCGGCTTGTGCTTTGTATGCCCGCCTAGCTTCATCTAGTGATTTTCTGACTATTGGCCAGGTGTTTTGTAGGCTTTCCATCCATTCTTTCAGTGAAGGGATCGTTGGTTCTTTTGGGGTTAACTCTGGCATAGGGTTGAAACTTTGGCCGTTGGCTATTTGAAAAGGAGTGTAGCCTGTGCTGGAGTGGACTGCATTATTGTAGGCAACTTCTGCAAAAGGAAGTAAGTCCGTCCAATCACTCTGTTGGAAATTTAAAAAACATCTCAAATATTGCTCAAGTACCGACTGGCAGCGTTCCGCTTGTCCATCTGTCTGAGGGTGATGGCTAGATGTCAGTCCCTGAGTGGTCCCTAAGAGGGATAAAAATTCCTTCCAAAATGTAGACGTAAATTGCACTCCCCTATCAGAGATGATGCGTTGGGGTGCCCCGTGCAATCTGTAAATGTGCTGGATAAAAAGTTTTGCTAAGGCCTTTGCAGTGGGAATTTTTTGGCAAGGGATAAAGTGCACCTGTTTGGAAAATAGGTCCGTGACTGTCCAGATAACAGTATTCCCATTGCTTTCAGGCAATTCCACTATAAAATCCATGGCTATTTCCCTCCAGGGGGCTGAGGGACTTGCCACTGGTTGTAACAGCCCTGGCGATTTCCCTTGCAACCTCTTTGCTGATGCACAGGTTGGGCAGCTGGCAACATAACTTTCTATGTCCTTTTTTATTGATGGCCACCAAAATTGCCGTTTAATTAAGTGTAAAGTTTTTACAAATCCAAAATGCCCTGCTGATTTTGTGTCATGGCAAAGTTGCATGAAAGTTAGTCTTTGAGTTGTTGGTATATATAACTTTTCCCCTACCCAAGGCAATCCGTCTCTCATTGTGCACACATGTTTGTTTTTCTGGAACCAATCATCTGTTTCCAAACTTTTTCTGAATTCAATCCCAGTTTGGCTGTCCAGTTGTGGTTTTATTTTGGCTTGGGTTCTTGTGGTTACTGGCGCTGCCAGTTGTGATTCTGCCATTATTGGTCTAAAGTCTGTGGTTCGTGCGCTGTTATATTGGGGCATGCGAGATAGTGCATCTGCCAGGAAGTTCTTTCTTCCTGGTAAATGTTTGAGCTTAAATTGGAATTGGTGAAAATGCTGGGACCAGCGGGCTTGTTTGGGATTGAGTTTCCTGGAAGTTTTCAGGGCTTCTAAATTTTTGTGATCAGTCCATACCTGGAAGGGGATTTTGTTGCCTTCCAGGAACTGTCGCCACGTGAGTAATGCCCAACGTATCCCATAAGCCTCCTTCTCCCATACGGGCCAGCGCTGTTCTGTTTCCGTGAGTTTCTTAGATGTATATGCACAGGGTTGCAATACTGCATCATCATTTTCTTGTAATAGCACAGCCCCCACTGCCACATCACTTGCATCTGCCTGTATTATGAAGGGCTTGTCCATATCTGGGTGCCTTAGTACTGGTTCGGCAGAAAAAAGTCTCTTTAGTCTCTCAAACGCTGCTTGGCACTCCATTGTCCATGTTAGTGGCTGGCTAGGTTTTACTGAGGATGTTCCCTTCGTTTTTAGTAAGTTGGTGAGGGGCAAGGCTATCTGTGCAAATGAGGGGATGAATTGGCGGTAAAAATTTGCAAAGCCCAGGAAACTTTGTAGTTGCTTTCTTGTGCGGGGTGGTGCCCATTCTAATACTGCTCTGACCTTCTCTGGGTCCATTTCAATGCCCTGTGGGGATATGCGATAGCCTAGGTAGTCTATCCTTTCCTGGTGGAATTCGCATTTTGAGAGTTTGGCATATAGGTGAGCGGCTCGCAGCTTCTTTAAAACCGCTCTGACAAGTTTGACGTGTTCTTCTTTTGTTTCGGTAAAGATAAGAATGTCGTCCAAGTAAACAAGGACCCCCTTAAACAGGTGCTCCCTTAGAACGTCATTGATTAATTGCATAAAGACTGCAGGGCCCCCTTGTAATCCAAATGGCAAGACTTTGAATTGATAGCACCCCATGGGGCAGTTAAATGCAGTCTTCCATTCGTCCCCTTCCTTGATTCTCACGCGATAGTAAGCTTCCCTTAAGTCTAGTTTAGAAAAAATTTTCCCTTTCGATAGGTGTGACAGCATGTCTTTCATGAGGGGCAGCGGGTATAGGTTGCTTTCACTGATTGTGTTCAGGGCCCTATAATCCACGCATAAACGTAAAGAGCCATCCTTCTTCTCTCTAAAAAGGACCGGGGCAGCCACTTTAGGCTTAGCTGGTTCAATGAAACCTCTCTCCAGGTTTTTTTTTATAAATCTTTCCATTTCCTCCTTCTCCTTTGGGCTCATGGAGTATAATCTGGGCTTCGGGAGTTTTGCCCCAGGCTTGAATTCAATGGTACAGTCTGTGGGTCGGTGGGGGGGAAGCTCATTCGCCCTCTCCTCACTGAAGACTTCAGCAAGGTCCCTATATTCCTCTGGTATTTCTGTTAATCTTTTTTCCTCTCCTATGGATGCTTTTTCTATTCTTGATTCTGGTAGCCTCCCTTGGGGTTTTAAGTCCATAGGGTCCCCCTTCGGGAATTTGATTTCTGTCGTCCTCCAATTTACCCAGGGGTTCCATTTTTTCAACCATTCCATCCCTAGAATCATTGGGCATTCCATACCTGGGGTCACCACAAACGTTAAGTCCTCTTCATGGTTGCCCAGGGAGAGGTGTATTGGCAGAGTGGCTAGGGTAGCTGGCACCCCCCCTGCTATGGATCCATCTAGCTGGCCAAATGAGATTGGTTGTTCCAGTCTCCTGGATGGGATGCCCAGATTCCCCACTAGTGTTGGGCTAATGAGGCAGCGGGTGCAGCCAGAGTCTATTAAGGCTTTCACCTTCACAGCTTCGGGCATGGGGGGGATTAATATAGTCACTGTTTTGAAGATGGGTGTGATGCGTCCACTTACCAGGGGTTCGCCTTCCGAGCTGTCATCTGAGGCATCCACCGTCCCTGTGGTGTAGGCTGGAGTTCTTTCCCCTTGGTGAGCAGAGGTGGGGTTTTCTGCAATTTCCATCATTTTCATGGCTGTTTCTTTTGGCTTAGCTGAATACCCTCTGGGTTTGTTGATTGGGGATCTGTCTGGGTTGTGCTGGGGGGCCTTTGAGCGGCATTCTACAGCTCGATGCCCTTCTCTTCCGCACTTGAAACACCCCATCTGCTTCTTGGCTGTATCCGATGATTTCACCGGTTGGTGTGTCAGCTCAGGCGGGGGGCGGCTCCATTGTTTTCCTCGGCGATGCCTCTTCAATATGTCGATCTCTGCTTCCTCTGCCAAGACGTACCATTCCTCAAGTCGATGTGGGTCTCCTCGGGGCAGGCAAGCATCATATAGATCATAGTTTAGTCCGTCTTTGAAACGGCCAAGGAGGATGTCTTCTGGCCAATTCAGTTTGCTGGCAATGGCTCGGAATTCTTGTGTATACTCAGCCACTGGGCGTTTGCCCTGCCTCATCGTTGTTATTCTTTCACGGGCTTTGCGATCAGCCAGGGGGTCTTCAAACCGTCTTCTCAACGAGGACATGAAACGGTTGAAGTTACTGAGTTCTGGGGCATTGGAGTCATGCAGGTTCACCACCCAATCTGCAGCTGGTCCATCCAGGGCAGATTGCACGATCCGGATGCGGGCTTTGTCGCTGGGGATGTCCTGCCCATATTCCTCCATGTAGCTGAGGACTTGGGTTAGGAAAAACCCCAAGCGTGTTGGCTCCCCTTTGAATTTCACCTCCAACGGTGGACGTCTTGGAATGGATCGGTGCCTCCATTGTGGGTGGTAGTGTCTTCCGTCCAGATTTCCATCTGTGGTCCGGTAGGGGGTGGGAGCTCCTGGATCAGTAAATGTCCCTGGGGTTGCAGGTTCCACGTCCCCCTCGGTGTCTCTCCCTTTGTGGCTCCAGGAACTGGGGCGGGCGTAGGGCTCAGGAATCTCCTCTCCTAGGGAGCTGAGAGTTCTCTTCATCAGGTCAATAGCTCTCTCTAGGATCCAGTCTGAGTACGGCATACAGCTTCCTCCCTCTTCACTTGCGTGCAGGGATTTCTCCATCTCCTGCTTCCATTCTGGTTGCTTGGTCCCCGTCTCAGGGTCACTTTTCTTGATTCCTTTCCCCACTCGCTTTTCTTTCCAACGCCCATCGACCAGCGAGGCTTGTGGTCCTGTGTCTCCACCACTTCTTCTTCTGAGAAATCTGGCCTCTCGGATCCCAACATCTGGCAAGGTTCCAACTGGGTCAGCGGCTCTCTTTCCAGGGAGTTTTCTCCCTCTCTTGCTTCGTTGTCTGACATGGTAAATTTTTGCAAAATCCCCCGGCAAGGGTCTACCTTCCAGGTGGATTAATTTTGCAAGTCCTGTCTAATGTAAGGACCCACCCCACTTTGCATCTTAAGAAGACAGAACTCTTGGAATAGCTCTTCCAACAGGAATCCTTTATTAAGAGAAAATGGTTGCAGGCATGCTAGACAGGACTTGGGGTTCAAGCTCTCCCATTCAAGGTTTTAAGGGGTTCCCCAGTAGTCCCACCCAATCAACCCCCCTTCCAGTGATAGTTTCAAGTATCACAATTCCATCCCCTTTCTTCTTCCGTCTGGATGGAGACTTCAGATAACTACATGAAAGGCAATTACTCTTCTTTGATATGTTAAAGCTTAGAGGCCACAATAAACACCCATTCAGTCCTTTGAAGTGTGCTGAAGGAAGTGAGGGCCATAAAGCCCCTTTGCTCTCCCCCTTTTCTCCCTCTTATGGCAGAATCCAGAGAAGGCAGAATTGGGAGTTTCTATGTTTGATAATTAAAGATGAAATATAATTGGATTCTGACAAGGTGTTTTTTTCAACTGGGCTTCCTTGACGATGACAACAACAACGACAACGATGACGACGACGATGACGATGGCGATAATGATAATAATAATAATAATAAAAATAAAAATAAAGTTGGAAGGGACCTTGGAGGTCATCTAGTCCAACCCCCTGCTCAGGCAGGAAACCCTATACCATTTCAGACAAATGGCTATCCAGTCTCTTCTTAAAAGTTTCCAGTGTTGGAGCATTCACAGCTTCTAGAGGCAGGTTGTTCCACTGATTGATTGTTCCCACTGTCAGGAAATTTCTCCTTAGTTCTCTCCTCATTTAATTTCCATCTGTTGCTTCTTGTCCTGCCCAGGTGCTTTGGAGAATAGCCTGACTCCCTCTTCTGACTCCCCCTGAGATACTGGAAGACTGCTATCATGTCCCTCCTGGTCCTTCTCTTCATTAAACTAGACATACCCAATTCCAGCAACCGTTCCTTATATGTTTTAGCCTCCAGTTCCCTGATCATCTTTGTTGCTCTTCTCTGCACTCTTTCTAGAGTCTCAACATCTTTTTTACATCGTTGTGACCAAAACTGGACACTGTATTCCAAGTATGGCCTTACCAAGGCGTTATAAAGATCACTTCACATGATCTTGATTCTATCCCTCTGTTAATGCAGCCTAGCATTGTGTTTTTTCTTTGAAGACGTTTCGCGTCTCATCCAAAAAGCTTCTTCAGCTCTGACTGGATGGTGGAGAATGGAAGGATTTATATTCTCTGTAGACAGCTGGTCATTTGCATTTTTTACAAAGTCGTTAAGGCCACTTGGGGGGGGGGAGTTGTCTGTTTGTTTGAGTAGTGCAAAGTGACCCTGAGGACACAGACAAACTCTGACTGGATGGTGGGGAATGGAAGGATTCTTGGATGAGCAATGAAAGGTCTTCAAAGAAAAACAAAGGAAGTCCAGTTGCCTCTTGAAAAAGCACCTTTGAGACAACCATGACCTGGATGACTGAGAATCTCTGTAGACATTTAGAGAAAGCAGAGTCTCACCTACCACAATTGGGTATGTTCATACAATAGGGCAGGGGTAGGCAAGTTTGGCTCTGTTATGACTCGTGGACTTCAACTCCCAGAATTCCTCAGCCAGCATGGCTCAGCTTGGAAACCTCTCCCTTTCCCCTCAGCATGGCTGGCTCAGGAATCCTGGGAGTTGAAGTCCATGAGTCATAAAGCAGCCTAGGCCTAGGCCAGGGGTAGGCAGCCTTGGCTCTTTTATGACTCGTGGACTTCAACTCCCAGAATTCCTGAGCCAGCATGGCTCAGCTTGGAAACCTCTCCCTTTCCCCTCAGCATGGCTGGCTCAGGAATTCTGGGAGTTGAAGTCCACGAGTCATAAAAGAGCCGAGGTTGCCTACCCCTGCAATACGGAAAATGTAATATAAATCTGGGGATGGACAGCACTCTTAGATTCATTGTAATTGAAGGTTGGTGTCTTTTGAAACTTTTTTAGTAAGCACAAATGGGAAAGATTCAGTGTGAGTAACGTGTGCTTTTGTGCTGTTGTGTACTGCTAACTTTCTCCATACTTAAGTATTCCCTTACATATTTGTGTGTGTGTGTGTGTGTGTGTGTGTGTGTGTGTGTGTGTGTGTGTGCAATGCCTGTCAGTGAGATGCTTCGTGCTCCCCATGAGGCAGGGTAGTCACTTTTGGCATTGCTGCTTTGTCTTTGGAGTAAACAGTCACACTGATTTATGTGAAAGGAACGAGACAAGGAGATTCAGAGGCACCATTAGGGTGAAGCTAAACCCTGTTCAATTTACAGCAAGATTCCCGAATGAGTTATGTCTTGCGGGATGTGAAAAATAGCCGGATTCCCTACTTTCTCTCTTCTGTTCTTCAGCCTGTATGAGCAATTTGTGAACTGCAGGCTAGGTCAACACACAGGTCCTCCCAATCAGGTTGGTTACATCAGGGGTCCCCAACCTGTGGGCTGCAACAAAAAATTAGCTACCGGTTCTGCCGAAGTGATGCAAACTGCCTGAATCCTACCATAGGAACGGAGGGAGGGAGGGAGGGAGGGAGGGAGGGAGGGAGGAAGGAAGGAAGGAAGGAAGGAAGGAAGGAAGGAAGGAAGGAAGGAAGGAAGGAAGGAAGGAAGGAAGGAGTGATGGGATTCAAATATGTGAACAACCGGTTCTCTCCATGGATGCCGCTTCCAGAAGTCCATTCTGGGCCTGGGCGACAAAAAATTAGCTACCGGTTCTGCCGAAGTGGTGAGAACTGCCTGAATCCTACTACAGGAAGGAAGGGAGGGAGGGAGGAAGGAAGGAAGGAAGGAAGAAAGAAAGGAAGGAAGGAAGGAAGGAAGGAAGGAAGGAGGGAAGGAGTGGTGGGATTCAAATATGTGAACAACCGGTTCTCTGTGTGGATGACACTTCAGGAAGTCCATTCTGGGCCTAGACAATACAAAATTAGCTACCGGTTCTGCTAAACTGGCTGAATCCCACCACTGGCTGCGACCCAGTAAGGGATTTGCAACCGGGCCACGGAAACAGATGGTGAGCACACACACATCCTCACTTGCATGAGCAGTGGGCAAGCACGCACACACGGGCTCGATTTACGTGAGTGACAGGCATGCATCCACAGCCTGTATGAGCAATTTGTGAATGCAGGCTATGTCAACAGACAGGTCCTCCCGTTCAGGTTGGTTACATCAGGGGTCCCCAACCTGTGGGCTGCGACCCACTAAGGCAGGGGTAGGCAACCTTGGTTCTTTTAGGACTCGTGGACTTCAACTCCCAGAATTCCTGAGCCAGCCATGCTGGGGGGAAAGGGAGAGGTTTCCAAGCTGAACCAGGCTGGCTCAGGAATTCTGGGAGTTGAAGTCTACCAGTCATAAAAGAGCCAAGGTTGCCTACCCCTGCACTAAGGGGTTTGCAACCGGGCCACAGAAACAGCTGATGAGAGCACACGCATCCTCAGTTGCACAAGCAGCGGGTGAGCACGCACACACAGGCTCCATTTAACTGAGTGGCAGGTGTGCATGCACACCGCGCGTGCAGAACCCACTCCTCTCCCCTCCCCCGCCAGTCCGCAAAGCCAGAAACATTGAGGATCTCTGTGTTACATACAACCCTGTTTCTTATGCCAGGAAAAGGTCATGTTTGGCAGTAGGAAGCTTTAAATAGCCAATATCAACCACAGCAGATGCTGGTTGTGACCACCATCTTGATTTTTTTCTCGTTTTTTACCTTATTTTTATAGGGCAGAAGGATCTGCCCTTTCCATTTTAGCAGGAAGAGCTTTCATAAACCCAAGGGGTGCTGAGTGAAAAAGATACGTGGGGAAGTCCTTTTCCTACACAGAAAGTCCTCAACGTACGACCACAGCTGGGCCCAAAATTTCTGTTCCCAAGCGAGAGAGTCGTTAAGTGACTTTTGCCCCCATTTTATGACAGTTGCTTAAGTGAATCCCTGCAGTTGTTAAGTTGGTAACACAGTTGTTAAGTGAATCTGGTGTCCCCATTGACTTTGCTTGTCAGAAGGTCACTAAAAGGGAACACATGACCCAGGACACTAAGTGTGAGCATCTGAATTCTGGTCACGTGACTCTTGGGATGCTGCAACGGTCGTAAGTGTGAAAAACTATCCTGTCATTTCTTTTCAACGCCTTTGTAATTTTGAAGGGTCACTAAACAACCGGTTGTTAAATCAAGGACTTTTTGTATTCAGAGTTAAAGATGAAACGGACTCAAGCAACATCTATGGCTTGACTAGATTGCAAGGGAAATCAAAACATGCAATTTTATTTATTTGGCCTTATCTGACAGGATGAGTCTTTAAATTAATGCCTGTTGAAGGAGCTCCAGTTTGGTGCGGTTGCTCCCCCATTTCACGCTGACCTGCTTGGCAGATAATGGAAGGCGACAAACTGGGCGAAAGCAAAATTATATGGTTATGCAGACGAGGCTGCGGGTGAGACAGCATCGACTCTGCCTATACATGTAAACAACGGTGTGAATCAGGGATTAGGCAGGTCTTGTGCCACTTGCGTGTAGAATGAGGAGATTTTGTCATTTTGTTAGGAAAGTGGAATGGGGATTTTGCTGCCGTATAATTCAAAATCGTTTGCAAAGCACAGACTAATCTGAATAACAGTGAAAAGAAAGGAAGAAAGAAAGAAAGAAAGAAAGAAAGAAAGAAAGAAAGAAAGAAAGAAAGAAAGAAAGGAAGGGAGGGAGGGAGGGAGGGGGAGGGAGGGAAGGAAGGAAGGAAGGAAAGAAAGAAAGAGAAAGAAAGAAAGAGAGAGAGAGAGAGAAAGAAAGAAAGAAAAAGAAAGAAAGAGAGAGAGAGAGAGAGAAAGAAAGAAAAAGAAAGAAAGAGAGAGAGAGAGAGGGAGGGAGGGAGGGAGGGAGGGAAGGAAGGAAGAAAGGAAAGAGAAAGAAAAGAAAGAAAGAAAGAAAGAGAGAGAGAGAGAGAAAGAAAGAAAGAAAAAGAAAGAAAGAGAGAGAGAGAGAGAGAAAGAAAGAAAGAAAAAGAAAGAAAGAGAGAGAGAGAGAGGGAGAAAGAGAGAGAGGGAGGGAGGGAGGGAAGGAAGGAAGGAAAGAGAAAGAAAAGAAAGAAAGAGAGAGAGAGAGAAAGAAAAAGAAAGAAAGAAAGAAAGAAACGAAGGAAGGAAGGGAAAGAAAGAAAAGGAAAGAAAGAAAAAGAAAGAAAGAAAGAAAGAAAGGAGGGAGGGAGGGAAGGAAAGAGAAAGAAAAGAAAGAAAGAGAGAGAGAAAGAAAGAAAGAAAAAGAAAGGGAAAGAAAGAAAAGGAAAGAAAGAAAGAAAGAAAGAAAGAGGGAAGGAAGGAAGGAAGGAAAAAGAAAGAAAGAAAGAGGGAGGGAGGAAAGGAAGGAAGGAAGGAAAGAAGGAAGGAAGGAAGGAAGGAAGGAAAGAAAGAAAGAAAGAAAGAAAGAAAGAAAGAAAGAAAGAAAGAAAGAAAGAAAGAGAATTTCTCCACTTTGAAACAAAGTCCAACATTTAACTTTATGAGGACTCCAGCCAAGCTCAGACAGCACCAAGGACCCCAGATTTCAACCCTTAGCTACAAATACTCTCCTTTATTGGTATTTAATTGCATCTCATGCCTTAGTGGGCACTGCCCTCCTGCAAGCGGAATCAAGGTTGCATGTTTTATTGGGGACTTGGCTAAACTAACGATAAATTATGTGGAAAGTATTTGCCTTGTAGGCAATACCTGGGCGATCCTTTCTGTATTGTAAGCTTTGTAGAAGAGCATCAGAAAACACCCCCCCCCCCGTCATGTCTTTGATCTGTTTTCCCTTTGAATCAGTTTTGATGTTTGGCGATTACCTGGACAAATCCCTGCAGTTAGTTTTCTTGGCAACATTTTTTTCTTGCCTACGGCAGAAAGAGAAGAACTATCCCCAAATCGTCCAGCTTGTTTTTGGATTTTGCCTAAGACAAGACTAGAATTCTAATTTCCTGCTCCTAGTTCAATAGCTTAACCTCAAACCAAACCGTCTCTATAGCTGGTCTTCTCCGTGCTATTTTATTTTATTTTATTTTTTAATCCCAGCCCTTTGGAGTTCCCTGTTTGCAGATTCTTATACTATATGGTAGAAAGATCTGCCCTTCTCCATTTAAGCAGGAAGGTAAAGGAGATTAAAGTCCAAAGTTGTTGTGTTTTTTTTTTTAATTTGTAAACCATCCAGAGTCACTCAGAGAGTGAGTCTAAATTGGATAAATAAATAAGATATATTTGAGAAAAGGAACATAGAATGATCAAGTTGGAAGGGACCTTGGAGGTCTTCTAGTCCAACCTTCTGCCCATGGCAGGAGATACTATACCAGGGGTCGGCAACCTTGGCTCTTTTATGACTCGTGGACTTCAACTCCCAGAATTCCTGAGCCAGCCACTCTGAGGGAAAAGAGAGAGGTTTCCAAGCTGAGCCATGCTGGCTCAGGAATTCTGAGAGTTGAAGTCCACCAGTCATAAAAGAGCCAAGGTTGCCTACCCCTGCCCTAGGCCGCTTTATGACTCGTGGACTTCAACTCCCAGAATTCCTGAGCCAGCCACGTTGAGGGGAAAGGGAGAGTTTCCAAGCTGAGCCAGGCTGGCTGAGGAATTCTGGGAGTTGAAGTCCATGAGTTATAAAGCGGCCTAGGCCTAGGCCACCGGTAGGCAACCTTGGCTCTTTTATGACTCATGGACTTCAACTCCCAGAATCCCTGAGCCAGCCACGCTGAGGGGAAAGGGAGAGATTTCCAAGCTGAGCTATGCTGGCTCAGGAATTCTGGGAGTTGAAGTCCACGAGTCATAAAAGAGCCAAGGTTGCCTAATTCTGGCCTATACCATTCTAAACAAGACTTAAAATGTGGAGGCTATATGAATGAGTGTCATGTGTGAAGTACCTTTGATTTATCACAATGGGATGCTTTCTGGATGAAACTGGACAGGTGATGCAGCTTCTATTGTGAATTCCTTTAGTTTCTCATGCTGGAGCCTCGCCATCGGATAGTTGCTGTACAGTACAGTACAGTCCTTGACTTATAACTATTTGTTGGAAGTTATGATTTCACTGAATGGTGGTTACAACTGGTCTTTGAGCCATGGGGATGCGGTGGTTAGGACGCAGTATTGCAAACTAACTCTGCTCACTGCCAGGAGTTCGATCCTGACCAGCTCAAGGTTGATTGGGCATTCTATCCTTCCAAGGTCGGTAAAATGAGGACCCAGATGGTTGGGAGGCAAAATGCTGACTCTGTAATCCAGGGGTCTCCAACCTTTCTGGGTTAGTGGTCTGGTGGGGAAAGGAGGGGCAGGTACCTTTATGTGCACACATGCACACATGCAAATGTGGCTGCGTGTGTGTGCACGTGAACGGGGCCACAAGCATGCATGTTCTGCAAATGGGGCTGCTAGCATCGGTGCATGGCGTGCGGCTCAGCTAGTGCTGGTGCACGGCTCGCAGCTCGGCTAACGTAGGCATAAAGCTCATGGCTCTGCTGGCACTGGTGTGAAGCACACGGTTCACGGCTTGGCTAGCGCCGGTGTGAGGCTCGCGGTTCAGCTAGCACTGGCATGCAGCTTATGGCTCAGCTAATGCCGGTGTGAGGCTCGCAGCTCGGCTAGTGCCGGCTTGCAGCTTGTGGCTAGTGCCAGCACATGACTTAGGGTTCGTGGCTCAGCTAGGGCTGGTGCAAGGATCGCGGCTCACAGCTCGGCTAGCACCAGCGTGTGGCTCATGGCTTGGCTAGTGCCAGCGCACAGATCAGGGCTTGCTCACGGGCAGGTGAGCGTATGCACATGCGCATGAGCACTGGCCAGCCACTCACACAGCCTGGTTGCCAAGAGGCCATGGTCCGGTAATGGGCTGCGGCCCATAGGTTGGGGACCTCTGCTGTAAACTAGTTAGAGAGGGCTGTAAATCATTGTGAAGCAGTATATAGAGAGGGGTGTGTAAAAGTCTTCTGTGAATGACTCCAGCTGTTGTTGTTGCTTTTATAAAATCAGGTCCTATGAATTTATTTTTTTTATCATGCTTCATTTCCTTAGGACAGGGGTCTTCAAACTTGGCCCGTTTAAGACTTGTGGACCTCAACTCCCAGAATTCCTCAGCCAGCGTGCACGCTGGCTGAGGAATTCTGGGAGTTTAAGTCCACAAGTCTTAAACAGGCCAAATTTGAAGACCACTGCCCTAGGGTTTCAGCTGCGCAATGTTTTCCCCTTCAAGGTTGGCCCGTCTTTGGCACTGAGGGAACTCATTTGTTTTAATTCACATTGTTTTCGGTGAATAGCTCTTGTTCATCCAAGCTGCCTTGTGCGGAGCTGAAACAATGAGGGACAGAAGCCTTGCCAGGCCTGCCAAATGGCGGCTACAAACAATAGAACCCCTTCACTTTGTCGCTTCCTAGTTAGGATCCAAACCATTCCTTCAATAGTTATGCTTGGGGAGGGGGGTTAGGGGGTGTTCTGGTTAAAATTGCCCATTTGCAAAGGTTTCCGGTGTGGCAGCCATTATCAAGACATTTAGCACATGTAGAGTCTGTGCCTTAATTCGCATTAATCATTCACTCAACGGGTCAGTTCCGACTGATTACATTGACGTGGCCTGTTATTAATGACCGATTTATCTATCTGAGAAAGTAAATAAACTGATATCTGGGCAAGCCATCAAGTATCAGGGTCTGATCAAGGGCTCAGGCAATTGGTTCTTTGGATCCAGAGACAATGAACACAGCAGTAAATAAAGGGAGTTTGACTGCAGCCAAGAAATTAAAAGATGCTTGCTCCTGGGGAGGAAAGCTATGGCAAATCTAGACAGCATACTAAAAAGCAGAGACATCACCCTGACAACAAAAGTGCGTTTAGTCAAGGCCATGGTTTTCCCAGTTGCAATGTATGGCTGTGAAAGTTGGATCATAAGAAAGGCTGAGAGCCAAAGAATTGAGGCCTTTGAACTCTGGTGCTGGAGAAGACTCCTGCAAATCCCCTGGACTGCAAGGCAATCAAACCGGTCAATCCTAGAGGACACCAACCCTGACTGCTCTTTAGAAGGCCAGATCCTGAAGTTGAAACTCAAGTACTTTGGCCACCTAACGAGAAGGAAGGACTCACTGGAGAAGAGCCTAATGCTGGGAAAGACGGAGGGCCATAGAAGAAGGGGACGACAGAGAATGAGGTGGCTGGATGGAGTCCCTGAAGCAGTAGGCGTGAGCTTAAATGGACTCCAGAAGATGGTAGAGGACAGGAAGGCCTGGAGCAACATTGTCCATGGGGCCGCGATGGGTTGGACACGACTTTGCAACTAACAACAAAAGCTTTATTACTAACTCAGGCAAACAGATTTAAAAGCATAACATAAAAAACATATTTACCAAGCAAGATAATACCCACATCTCTTTCAAGCTACCAGGAGCTCCTTAAGGATAGCAGAGATACAGAATAAAAGAATCACAGTGTTGGAAGGGACCTTGAAGGTCTTCTAGTCCAACCACATGCGCAAGCAGGAGACTCTATACTATTTCAGGCAAATGGCTGTCCAGTCTCTTCTTAAAAGCCTCCAGTGTTGGAGCACCCACAACTTCTGGAGGCAAGTCGTTCCACTGATTAATTGTTCTCACTGTCACAAAAATTTTCCTTAGTTCTAGTTGGTTCTCTCTTTGACTAGTTTCCATCTGTTGCTTCTTGTCCTGCCTTCAGGTGCTTTGGAGAATAGCTTGACTCCCTCTTCTTTGGGGCAGCCCCTGAGATATTGGAAGACTGCTATCATGTCACTCCTAGTCCTTTTCCCATTAGACTAGAGATACCCAATTCCTGCAACCGTTCTTCGTATGATTTATCTTTTAATCCAGTGGTGGAGTCCAAATATGTGAGCAACTGGTTCTCTGTGTGGTTGCCGCTTCTGGGCCTGGGTAACAAAAAATTAGCTACAAGCTCTGCCGAAGTGGTGCGAACTGGCTGAATCCCACCACTGCTCCAGTCTCCTGATCATTTTTGTAGCTCTTTTCTGCACTCTTTCTAGAGTCTCAACATCTTTGTTTATATCAGTGGTTCTCAACCTTTTTAATGCCGGTCGTAAGTCGAGGACTACTCAACTGGTGCAGCACCATTTGCAGAATGGGACTTTTAGCAGGCTCAGCAGGGCAGAGACAGCCTGGACAATTCCTACTGGCTTTTGAAAGCCAATAGAATTAGACTCCATTCAAGAGAGTCAATTCTATTGGCTTTCAAAAGCCAATAGAATAAAAGGGAGTAGGACAGCTAAGGAAAAGCGGGAAAAAATGGCGGACTGCGTTGTTTGGCGACCCCCATGAAATGGTCGTTCGACCCCAAATGGGGTCCCGACCCACAGGTTGAGAACCACTGGTTTATATCGTGGTGACCAAAACTGAATGCAATATCCCAAGTGTGCTCTTTGAACCCAAAACAGCAAGTATTGGTGATGTTTTAAAGCATTTTAAATAAGGGAATGATACGTTCCTAGAATGTTGTTTGGTGTGGAAGGTAAAGGATTGGATTGAGAGCTAAATGTGTGCAGTTGATAGGAGCAGATTTCTCTTTTCATTCTAATCTTTGCACTCCCTCAAATGTGGAATTCAGAGAATTAAGGGAATCCAGGAAAAAGACTGACTGTTAGAGAATCAGAATGGAGACACTTTCCCGACAGGAGCATCAAGCAAACTGTAGGAGAAAGAAGATCAAAATTAATGACGCTCCTTATTCCAGGATAAGAGCTAAATCCATCTCAATCAAAGGATGTGGGTTTTGGAATACGGGAACTACTCCTCCATTTAATGAAGTTAATAAAATTAAGGAACTTTTATAAATTGTGAGCACATAAACTTCTCCAGTAACTTTTTGGGAGAGCAAAATGCTAATAAAATTTGGTACGCCCATAAACACATGCGCATAACTAAGGCGATCTTACAGGGTTATTTTTTTTGCCATTTGTTTGATTTATTGCACATTGCACAGTATCCTGTTTCCTTGAACATGTTGAAGATAAAAGTGTAAGCTGGAGCCATAAAAAATACACTCCGAGGACCATCTGCTTGCTTCTCAACAGGGTATTGCAAGTATTCGACCAAATGCTTCAAACTCTGCTCCTGAAAACTTCCATAAGCAAGTTTTCTACAAGGAGGATGAAAGGCTAACCCATAAATCACTTTGTCTAAAGAACAGAATCCGTGAGATGTTAATAAGAAACTCGGCCAATTTAAATGGATCCCGCTTATTGCATAACTTGGAGGTTTTCTTTAACTCCCTTTTTAATTAATCCTAGATGGGAAATGGCATATTTCACTGACCTGAACAAAAATCTCCCCTTCCTAATCAAAGCAAAGCAGGAAAGCACTGGGAAAAATGTGCATTCTTATGGGCAGGAACCCAGTTGCGTCATCCATCGTGCAAAGCCATGGGTCAGCATTGTGGTCATTCCCAGCTGGCGATGTGTGTTGGGACTTACATTGGGAGCTGCAGTTTCTCAGCCATAAATGTGGATTATGTCAACAGCCCATGATCCAGTGGTGGGAGTCAGCCGATTCGCACCGATTTGGCAGAACCGGTAGCTAAATTTTGTTGAGTTTGGAGAACCGGCTGAATGCAAACTGCTTCTGGAAGTCTGTTCTAGGCCTCAGAGGCCTGGAGGAGGCCTTCCAGACCTAGAACGGCCCACCGTAAGTGCATGGGTGCCACTTCCGGAAGTCCATTCTAGGCCTGGAGGAGGCCTCCCAGGCCTAGAATGGCCCACCGTAAGTGCGTGGATGCCACTTCCAGAAGTCCGTTCTAGGCCTCAAAGGCCTGGAGAAGGCCTTCCAGACCTAGAACGGCCCATTGTAAGTGCATGGGTGCCACTTCCGGAAGTCCATTCTAGGCCTGGAGGAGGCCTCCCAGGCCTAGAACGGCCCATCGTAAGTGCATGGATGCCACTTCCGGAAGTCCGTTCTAGGCCTCGGAGGCCTGGAGGATGCCTTACAGATCTAGAACAGCCCACCATAAGTGCATGGGTGCCACTTCCGGAAGTCCATTCTAGGCCTGGAGGAGGCCTCCCAGGCCTAGAACGGCCCACCGTAAGTGCATGGATGCCACTTCCGGAAGTCTGTTCTAGGCCTCGGAAGCCCAGGCCTGCATCCACGCAGAGAACCGGTTGTTCAGGTATTTGAATCCCACTTCTGCCACAATCCTTTTGCTTCAGCAGAAGACCAAATATCCACTCAGCTGTGGGAAAGATAGGAGAAAAAAAAAAAGAAACAGAGCAACGCAACTACAAGAATTGGATGGATCTCACCTTGTAATTAAGGAAGGTGATGGAAGCTATCCAGCTACCAGCATGAATTTGACTGAAGCTATCCAAAGTTGTGATACAGCACAGTTGGGTAAAGATCTTTAATGTATGCTACAATGAAGTGATTTTAAGCAGTTGGCTACCTCTTGTCAATACGGGGAATGCTTTTTATATCTGCAGCAACTTAATTATAATGTCGTTTTTTCCCGGCATTTCCCATGGCTTCATGGACATTATTTGTTAAGCCTGGGAGCCGAGCCACTGTGAGTTGTCAACCCACCCGGCGTTTCAGTCTGGAGAAACTGCAGCTGTCAATGGATGTTCCATAGAGGGTGCCCCTTCATGTCCACCATTAAAGATATTAACACCAACAATATTAATAACAACTGTGGCAGAAAAAGGAAAATAAGGCAAAATAAGGTTATGACCAATACACAGAAAGTCACGCTACTGAAATCCGAGCTAAATTTGCACAGGTAAACTAAAGACGTATTTTATTTATTTAGAAATTTTAGGTGGCCACTTACTCCCTCACAGCGACCCTAAGTGACTTACAAACAATTAAAACACAGTACAGAAAAAAAATAAAAATAAAATTAATAACCCACCCCACCCCACCCTGGGGACAATAGTCAAGTAAGCCAATTGATGGGCTCCCTCCTATGCCAAGATCCCCAGGCCCGCTGGCAAAACCAAGTTGGAGGGGTCCTTGGTGCTCTCTGAGCTTGTGGGTTTTCTTGCAGACGTTTCATTACCCAACTAGGTAACATCATCAGTGCTGGAAGGGAGTGGGCCTTGCAGAGAGGAGGAGGAGGAGGAGGAGGAGGAGGAGGAGACGGCTGCTCAGTCCTTGGTGCTCTCTGAGCTTGGTGGTTTTCTTACAGACGTTTCATTACCCAGCTAGGTAACATCATCAGTGCTGGAAGGGAGTGGGCCTTGCAGAGAGGAGGAGGAGGAGGAGGAGGAGGAGGAGGAGGAGGAGGAGGAGGAGGAGACAACTGCTCAGTCCTTGGTGCTCTCTGAGATTGGTGGTTTTCCTGCAGATGTTTCAATACCCAACTAGGTAACATCATCAGTGCTAGAAGGGAGTGGGATTTGTGCAATGGAAGGGAAGGAGAAGATAAAGACTGAGAGGTCCTTGATGCTCTTTGAGCTTGGTTGTTTCCTTGCAGACCTTTCATTACCCAACTAGGTAACATCATCAGTGTTGGTAAGGAGTGCAGTTTGCTCTCAGTTTATATTCTGGTGGCTTGTCCTGTCCTTCTTGGTGGGGTTGATCTTAGAGATTCCTTGATTGGGCTGTTTGCTGTTGGCTTCTCTGCCAGTTTCTTGATTGGGGTATTGTTTACTTTTTGATTGTTGCTCTGGTGTTAACCCTGGAGTTAATCTATGCTGACCTGGGTGCTGATTGCTGGTGGAGTGGTGCTTTTTGTTCCCTTTTGGGCTGGTTGATTGTCACTTTTGCACAGTCTATAGATGTTGTTAACATCTATGTGTCTATTAATGGCTGATTTGTCAGACTGCCCAGCTTCTGGAAATTCCCTCCCATTTTTGGAGTTGGCCTGGTCTAGGACTGTCACCTTTTCCCAACTGAAACTATGGTTAAATCTGTCTATATGTTGATATATATGTGTCAAAGTGGGGGCCAAGGTTATTACACTGGGGCAAATGTTCTAAAGGGAGAGAGCCACCACGGAGAAGGCCCTTCTTATGGGTCCCAACAGATGCAGCTCCTTTGGGGACAGGACCCTCAATCTTCCTTGTCTCCCTTCTCTAGTGAGCTGGGTAGACGTGACCGGCTAGAGACAGTCCCTCAGATACGCTGGTCCCAAGCCATGACAGGCTTTAACGGTGACAACCAGCATCTTGAATTGCACCCGGAAGCAAATCAGCAACCAATGCATCTCCTGCGAGAGAAATGACAAACATGCACACCAAGGTCTTTAACAATTTTGAATATTGGAATCCCAAATATGGACATTTAAAGTCAATCAGATGAAAATAAAGAGCTCTGGGATGTAAGAGAAAAGGCTTTTTTTTTATTAATTGCTGAGCTTTCGTTAACAACCTGTTAACATCATCAGAGCAAAGGGCTAAATGAGAAGGGGGAGTATGTGCATAAATTTACATAACAGTTAAAAAAAAGGTCTACACACCAAGGTCTGCACAAAACCATGCTGCATTTTGCACCAACAGGAACTTCCAGATGCTTTTCAAGGGCAGCCCCGTGTAGAGCGCGTTGCAACAGTCAAGACGGGAGATGGTTAGAGTTAGCATATCAAATGCTAAAAGTGAATCATCAAGCAACATATATTATTCTTTTTTTAAAAAAATGCTACCCGACACAACCCCTTTTAAAATCTGATCATCGACGCAAGGCGTTTTTAAGCTATAGGGCTACACACAGTGAATGCTAACTTAGTTATTTTACAGTCTTGAGCGGCCGATGCAGTTATCGGCAGTGCTAGGCCAGGCTGATAAGGTTCACTTCCCCGTGACGAATGGAATTTGGAAGCGGTAAAAATCACCGGCAAACAGGAGGGAGAGCAATGTGGTTGCGATAATAACCCAATTCTAAAACGCTTTTCCAAAAGAGAAGGTCCAACTAGGCTCCCATTTTGCTTCCACCAAACCTAAACAACTTTAAATTCGGTCACTGACCTTAGATAAGGATTTCACGGTGACGCTCATGTAAATTTATTGGAAACAAGGCAAGAACAGTTTACCACTGCTATTTCTCAGACTTTTTTTAGCTTCTAGTTTTCGGACTGCAATCTCTTACTGATTTCCCCACCCAACTACAGCAGTGGCCAAAATTGTGGAAACCTTTTGGGAAAAGTGTATTTTTGAGGTTTGATGGCTAATAACACCACTTTTGGGGGGGGAGTAGTACCATAACATTATATATCAATGGAAAGATAATTTAATCATGAATGTAATGCAACAAAGTTGGTTCAATTATCTGTACTGTATTCTATGAAAAGTGATAGCCCAATAACCAGAAAAAGGAAGCACAACTTGCTTAGGTTGATCTCAGGTAGCTTTCCTTCATCTGATTGTAGCCAATGAGTATGAGTGTTTAGAGAGATAATCAGGTGTCTTTTTGTTTGGGCAATGAACCAATCAGATCACAGTAGGATTCAGTGATTGATGTCCTGTATTGAAGCTGAGAGGAGGACATTTGTCAGTGTGTTATGTGATCGCTATTAAGTTGGTTGGGGTTTTTTTGTGTTCTTTCATTTAGTGAGCTTGTAAAATTAAAGTAGTGGTGCAAAGAGTTGACTGGTTGCCCAGAAAGCGATGTAAAATAGTATTATTAAGTGAACAAGGCTACAGTTATAAAGAAATGAGAAGAAAAATGGGTGGAAACTTAACCAAACATGGCATTTCTACTGTGCACTTTTCCCAAAAGGTTTCCACCATTTTGGCCACTACTGTATCAACAGGATCTGACTCTGATTAGCCTTTATTGAGAGCACCCAAGGTTAGGTAGGTGGCACCATCCCCTGGGACTGATTTTGGAGGCATGTTATTGCTAGTTGGGTAAAGCAATGATTTATTATTCACTCTAGGAGGGAGATGAGCAGTGTCTAAATATGATATATTAGTAAATATTTTTTTAAAAAAATTATCTAACTGAAAGGAGGCAATGGTGCATGCAAGGAGTTGTCAAGGGAAGTTATTGAAGGCAGAATTATACGACCTTACCTCTTGTTTATAACAATCTGCTGACTTAGATCAGATCCATCAAAAAGAGGCATTTAGAACTTGTACACGCAAGCAAAACGCTAAAAAAAAATTTCGTGGGCTTTCTATTTTTGGTAAGGATAAATTTTTGGAAAACATGGTCTCCACTCTCTCGTAAAATTTAACACAAGACTTCCTCATTTAGATCCAAGATGCTGTGTGAAAGGAATCATCACTTCCAATGCAATCTTTTCTATGAATGCTTCAATCGTGATGGCGTTCCTCGTAGATTAGAACGGGAGAAGATGAATGGAGAGCGTCAAGGCAAATTCCCAAATCTCTCATCTTCCCAATGTGAAATTCTCAATCTGGTCAACTGAGAGAGGACTCCTTAGAAGGCTTTGAACTTCGAAGAAATGACCAGGCAGGTGGCAAATTTGTCCCTTTCTGGGGCTATGAGAAATATAGAACACAGAATGGATGTCAGCCCTTCAAGGTAGGTCAGGTCCGGGAAAGGAGACCACAAGAAGTACTGCAACTCTATTGTGGTAGGGCAGGGGTAGGCAACCTTGGCTCTTTTATGACTCGTGGACTTCAACTCCCAGAATTCCTGAGCCAGCCGTGCTGAGGGGAAAGGGAGAGGTTTCCAAGCTGAGCCATGGTGGCTCAGGAATTCTGGGAGTTGAAGTCCACGAGTCATGAAGGGGCCAAAGTTTCCCCCATGCTGGCTCAGGAATTCTGGGAGTTGAAGTCCACAAGTCATAAAAGAGCCAAAGTTGCCCACCCCTGCCCAAATGCCTGAATTTTGATCACGTGACCATGAGGAAAAAATATTTAAATATTTAAACCAGGGGTCTTCAAACTTGGCCCTTTTATGACTGGTGGACTTCAACTCCCAGAATTCCTGAGCCAGCATGGGGGAAACTTTGGCCCCTTCATGACTCGTGGACTTCAACTCCCAGAATTCCTGAGCCAGCATGGCTCAGCTTGGAAACCTCTCTCTTTCCCCTCAGCACAGCTGGCTCAGGAATTCTGGGAGTTGAAGTCCACGAGTCACAAAGCGGCCTAGGCCTAGGCCAGAGGTAGGCAACCTTGGCTCTTTTATGACTCGTGGACTTCAACTCCCAGAATTCCTCAGCCAGCCACGCTGAGGGGAAAGGGAGAGGTTTCCAAGCTGAGCCATGCTGGCTCAGGAATTCTGGGAGTTGAAGTCTATGAGTCATAAAGGAGCCAAGGTTGCCTACCCCTGTGGTAGGGTAAAATAATAGCATGTTGGCCTTATTTAATCTCTTCCCTTTCATATCAAGGAAAATCACAATGGGACAAGATGAATTGCCTATCTCTCTCTTTCAGTTCAGAACTAAGCTGCTTAATATCTTCTTCAAGGCTACCTTCATTGTCCTGAGTACTGATTATCGGTTTGCTAAAACTGACTGTGGAAAAAAATAATCTGAGCAGCTGTTCTTGGACTAAGGTGGTATGTGACTCACCATCCATTCATACTTACTTCAAATAGGTAGGTTTCAGAACTTGACATGGTCCTTTTTGCTTCTGAGTCGGCTGATGGAATCAGCAAAATAGTGAACCGAATGTGTGATTTGAGTCTTCGCACGTCTAACACCACAGTCGGTATTTTCACATCCCACCTTCTTTATAACGGGATTAACAAAATGACAGAGTTGGAGGTCTTCTAGTCCAGGGTTTTTCAACCTTTTCGCCCATTGTACCACTTTTAGGATATGGCAACATCCGAGGACCACCAGTCGCCTAGCAAGGTGTCAAAAACTTGATGACCAAAGGAAAAAAAGAGGAAAAAAGTGATAAAGTACAGGTAGTCCTCGACTTACAACAGTTCACTTAGTGACTGTTCAAAGTTACAATGGCACTGAAAAAAGTGCCCCCCAAGCCACAGCCGAGCAAGTCAGCGCCTGGCGGGGCTCTTCCTCCTGTCCGAGGTTTTCATTGTTGTGAGCATTTCTGTTGAGGATTGGCAGTGGGGGTGGGAGGGTTAGTTTTTATTCCCCCTATCTGCTGGGTGGTTGCAGCAGGTTTTGGTCACTTCACATGACCCTGGGACACTGTGACCATCATAAATATGAATCAGTTGCCAAGCATCTGAATGTAAATCACAAGACCCTGGAGATGCTGCAACATTCCAGCTGATTGGCGCTTCTTCTGGGCTCAGCAGAAGCATCAGGATCAGTGCTGCTTTCCAGCTGATTGGTGCTTCTTCCGGACTCAGCAAAAGTGCCAGGATTAGTGTTGCTTTCCAGCTAATTGGTGCTTCTTCAGGGCTCAGCAGAAGCACCAGGATCGGCACCAAGCTCCAGCTGGTGCCTGGTGCCGATCCTGGCGCTTCCACTGAGCCCTGATAGCCCCAAAGAAGCACCAATCAGCTGGAAAGCGGCACTGATCCTAGCGCTTCCGCTGAGCCCTGACAGCCCTGCAGCTCCAGCCGTCTCTCGCTCAGGCTTGTGCGGTGCTGCCACCGGTTCAGCTCATTCCCCTCCCCCCTACACTTTTCTAGGATGCTCACGTACCACCTGCCAGGTGCCAATGTACCACAGGTAGTACCCATACCACTGGTTGAAAAGCCCTGTTCTAGTCCAACCCCCTGCTTAAGCAGGAGACCCTATACCATTTCAGTCAAGTGGCTGTCCAGTCTCTTTTTGAAAACTGCCAGTGATGGAGCACCCACAACTTCTGAAGGCAAACTATTCTGATGGAGACTTGAAGGAAAAGTCTTCATCAGTTCCATTAGTTAATTGTTCTCACTGTCAAGAAATTTCTCCTTAGCTCTAGGTTAGTTCTCTCCTTAATTAGTTTCCATCCATTGCTTCTTGTTCTGCCTTCAAGTGCTTTGGAGGACAGATTGACCCCATCTTCTTTGTTGCAGCTTTTTAGATATTGGAAGATTGCTGTCATGTCACCCCTGGTCCTTCTTTTGACTAGACTAGATATGCCCAATTCCTACAACCATTTTTCATATGTGTTAGCCTCCAGCCTCCTTATCATTTTTGTTTTGCATTGTTGATTTAAAACATCTTGAAATCCTGGAGATCCTCTATCAGTGGTCAGATACAGACAGAACTTCTGGATCTTGTTGAATCATCTCAACCACCATTTTTGAATCAGCAAACACTGCATAAGGAATGTTGAGGAAGTATCAAGCCCATTAGAGTAACAATCAATAGTTTACACAAAGCAGCGTAGCAAAGCACTGTTGTTTCATTAGTTGCTGTTTGATAGAAGGCCACATTCAATCTTGAGTGATATACCGTTGGGCCTGACAAGGAAGTAATAGGTAGAGCGCAAAAAAAAAGTGAATAGTATTCTGTAAAATTCTGCAGAAGAGAAAAGGCCGAATCTAAATTAGCATTTAATAAACAGAATAGGGCTATATAAATATTTTGGCAGTTATCCGTTGTATAGGAGAGTAAATTCTCATTCCTACTCCTGCTAGTAAATGGCAATATTTTTTTCCTTAAAATTTAAAGTAAACTCTGCACGCACATACGCACGTACTACACTAAAGCCATTTTGTTATGGGGGGGGGGAAGCAAGAAAAACAAATTCAGTTCCAAAGTCATTGGGGAATTTCCTTTATTAACTTTTAAATAAATGCCATTCTTGCTTTTGTTTTTTTTTTAATTGATCGACTTCATTTATCGTTCTGAAAGTCCCAGAGGCCTCATGCTTAGCTGTAACATTCTTTTAAATGTTTCACAAAAGACATTCTTCAGTTCTTCCGTTTTGTAAAACAGGGCCCAACCTTTTTGCTCTCCTGTATTGGCTTCCACTTAACATACCACTGACTCCTGTGCCAGCTGTTTTATATTTTTTAATGGATACGATCGTTTGCTCCTATCTTTCATTTTTTTTTTTTTTTTTTTTTTGCAGAGTAAGGCACACAAAGAATTTTAAAAGCAGTATTAACAACAGCGGTACGCCGCTCCTGCATTGCTTTAATATAATTTAACTGGTGGATGTAGGCAGTAAGACGGCATTTATCTGATTTGACGTCTCTCCCTGGCTAGACTGGAATGGAATAATGTCAGCTTCATTTATTTTGTCATAAACTGCTTTTCAAATCAAACCTAACCGGCATCCAATTTGTTCAGAAACAGAATTCTGCAAAGAGGGAACGAAATGGAGTCCCTTCCAACTTATCAAGTGATCAATTCCCTACGTTATCTTATGCAATAAATACAATATATCCATCACACATCTAAAATCACTTGGTGAACATCAGTAGCTCCTGCTCCTTTCTCTTCGAATGAAGTCTTCTAATGAATTTTTGTCTCTTCTGCTCATGTCTGTCCTTCTCCCTCCCTTTCTAATTGTCAAGAAGAAAGAAGGAAGGAAGGAAGGAAGGAAGGAAGGAAGGAAGGAAGGAAGGAACGAAGGAAGGAAGGAAGGAAGGAAGGAGGGAGGGGGAGGGAGGGAAGGAAGGAAGGAAGGAAGGAAGGAAGGAGGGAGGGAGGGAGGGAGGGAGGGAAGGAGGGAGGGAGGGAGGGAAGGAAGGAAGGAGGGAGGGAGGGAAGAAGGGAGGGAGGGAGGGAAGGAAGAAAGGAAGGAAGGAAGGAAGGAAGGAAGGAAGGAAGGAAGGAAGGAAGGAAGGAAGGAAGGAAGGAAGGAAATAAATCTTGTGTACAGTACCAGGAGAAAAGCCGAGGTTCAATGTTTATCAGATATTAATTTTACAGTTGAGGATGTGAACGCTGTACCTTGCATACAGATTACTTTCTCTTGACCTACTTCATCTGACTGGCGAGAGCAAGGACTTCTTCAATAACTTATATCGCTTTTTTTTCCTGGCAATTATTCTTCCCAAAATTTACTACACTTTCTCCTGGCAGACGCTGGGCGACGTTTAAAAAATGGACGATGGGATTAAATTCAAGTGACCGGTTTCTCTTGGCAAGTGCAAAGGAAAGTGAACCGCAGCTAATTATTTTTAAGCATCTTTTCCCCATATTTCTGAGAGACACGGGAGAAGATCTTAGAGAAATCTCTGCTTCCAGCCTCTGGAAGTGGCTCTAGCAAAAACTGTGGTGACAGTTTCCTTGTTTATTCTGCTGTTGTGTGCAGGCATCTTGGCACAGGAACGCAAGCAGAGGTATTATTAAAAACGAATGAGAAATTCTTGGCAAGCAAATAGTCACCTGGAGGGAGAAATTAAGGGCAGGAAGATGGATGGGTGAGACAGAGAGCTAGGAAGAGACCGAGCAAACAAACAAACACAAAGATTAACTTTATGGGTATGTGAAAATAGAGGCGAAAGCCACTGTGTTTTCATTTGGATCAGAACATTTCCAAATGGCTGTCCGGTCTCTTCTTAAAAACCTCCAGTGTTGGAGCATTCACCACTTCTGGAGGCAGATTGTTAAAGTAAAGTAAAGTGGTAGCAGGGGAGGGGAATGAGCTGAACCGGTGGTGGCAGCACCGCCCAAGCCGGAGTGAGAGATGGCTGGAGCTGCAGGGCTGTCAGGGCTCAGCAGATGTGCCAGGATCAGCACCAGGCTCCAACTGGAGTTCGGTGCTAATCCTGGTGCTTCTGAGCCCAAAAGAAGCGCCAATCAGCTGGAATGTTGAAGCATCTCCAGGGTCTTGTAATTTACATTCAGATGCTTGGCAACTGATTCATATTTATGACGGTCACAGTGTCCCAGGGTCATGTGAAGTGACCAAAACCTGCTGCAACCACCCAGCAGATGGGGGGGAATAAAACCAAACAGCCCTCCACCCTACCTCCACTGCCAATCCTCAACAGAAATGCTCACAACAATGAAAACCTCGGACAGGAGGAAGAGCCCTGCCAGATGGGCAGGCAAGTGTCTTGCTTGGCTGTGCCTTGGGGGGACTTTTTCAGTGCCATTATAACTTTGAACAGTCACTAAGCGAACTGTTGTAAGTCAAAGACTACCTGTACTTCATCACTTTTTTCCTTTTTTTTTAGTCATCAAGTTTTTGACACTTTGCTAGGTGACTGGTGGTACTCGGATATTGCCATATCCTAAAAGTGGTACAATGGGTGAAAAGGTTGAAAAGCCCTGCCGTAGAAGACCCCCATCAGATTTACAATACTCAGTTCACTCAAATCATCTGGGTAACTGTTTGTAGATCCTGACTGAATTTACTTAATATGACTGACTTAAGTTGCAGAAATTTCTCTTCTTAAACTGGATAGTCACTTGTCAGAAATTTACCCTACTTGTTTTACCTGACAGAATTTTGACATCTTCTTAATCTGTTTCCTCCTTTTACAAATATAGTGCTGACCTTACCTATTAATGGAGGTCCTTCCTATTTCAAAATGTCTTCCTATAAATACATAATTAAATAAATGGAATCCCAGCTATGTAGATGAAGGAATTATCGTCAGTTGGATGACTGAATTTGAGAAATGGACCATTTCTTGGAGGATTGCATTAAATTCTGCTGAATCGGTTTCCAGGCCAGATCCTTTATCGATCTGGAGATGGAAGAGAATATTGAATGCTGTGGGATAGAACTGTTGTGTCATCTCTGCCTATGCTCCCTTGGGGATACTGAGCTTTATTAGATACTAGCTGTACCCAGCCACGCGTTGCTGTGGCTCAGTCTGGTTAAATGGAAAAGAAAAAAAAGAGAAAGCACATTTTTGTAATATGTTTAATTTCACTATGCTTGTGGGTATACAATATTTTTTGTTGTTCCATTGTGTGTGCAGATATAGAGATTATGTCCCACAGATGGTACTGTTTTTCAAAAAAAGCATGTTTTTACCTGTCCCATGTGTGACATCTATATAATATAGATATATAAAAACATGCACGTGTTCAAATGCAATGTTGTGTAAAAATTTCAAAGCAATCGGTGAAGAACTTTCAGAGATTTAAGATTTTGAACAAACGAACAATTACATCTTTATTTATATAGATTATCCTTAGCTGGATGAACTTCCTGTTTTCCTCTCAGTTTTTTTTTAACAAAAAACAGCACCATAAGGCAGAAGCTTTCATATTCCCAAATGGGAGGATGGAACTTTTTGTAGTTTTTCTTATTTGAAGGATGCAATAGATCAGGGTCTTCAAATTTGGCCCTTTGATGGCTGAGGAATTCTGGGAGTTGAAGTCCAGAAGTCATCAAAGGGCCAAGTTTGAAGACCCTGCTTGTGGACTTCAACTCCCAGAATTCCTCAGCCAGGGACGCTGGCTGAGGAATTCTGGAAATTGAAATCCACAAGTCATCAAAGGGCCAAGTTTGAAGACCCTGCTTGTGGACTTCAACTCCCAGAATTCCTCAGCCAGGCATGCTGGCTGAGAAATTCTGGAAATTGAAATCCACAAGTCATCAAAGGGCCAAGTTTGAAGACCCCCTGCTGTAAGATAATAGCAGCTGAAGGGAGAAGAATTAAAATGTCTGCCTCATTTAGGTTCAATGGAACTTCCAGAACTTTAAAAGGCTAAGATGGGTGTGTGGAAGTTTAGTAGACCTGTTTTCGTGCCCATTTCCCCTCTGATAGGAAAATATCGGCATTGCTGTTCCTTGTATGATACGTTTAGACTCAAGCCCACCTTACTGCAGGACAAGAAGATGCCCACTAGTATGTTAGTCATAAAATTCAAGGTCTTGGCTTCATGATGACATGGCTGATAAAAGTTACATAATATGTTTCAATTTCTGTGAGGATATTTGGATTTTTTGACATCGTTTCCTCTTTCTGTAGATATCCATGTTTCTCTACCAATATGGCTTGCCCCCTTCCTGTTGGAAAACTGGCAGACTCAGCACTGTATTTATTGGTTTGACACCGCCCAACAAGGAAAAAAGTTTGAGTCCACCGTATCCTCTACTCTATTGACTTATTCCAGTAGATACCCCACAATCATCATACTCAGGGGCATATGGTAACACAGTTCTACCCCCTTCTTAAGAGAAGATATTTCTTTGTTGAAAGATGACCCTCCCAATGTAATAGATTTATTTAACAGAATAACAGAGGTGGAGGGGACTTTGGAAGTCCAACCCCCTGCTCATGCAGGAGACCCTATATTAGGGGTAGGCAACCTTGGCTCTTTGATGACTCGTGGACTTCAACTCCCAGAATTCCTGAGCCAGCCATGCTGAGGGGAAAGGGAGAGGTTTCCAAGCTGAGCCATGCTGGCTCAGGAATTCTGGGAGTTGAAGTCCACGAGTCAGAAAGCGGCCTAGGCCTAGGCCAGAAGTAGGCAACTCTGGCTCTTTTATGACTTGTGGACTTCAACTCCCAGAATTCCTGAGCCAGGCACGCTGAGGAGAAAGGGAGAGGTTTGCAAGCTGAGCCATGCTGGCTCAGGAATTCTGGGAGTTGAAGTCCACGACTCATAAAAGAGCCAAGGTTGCCTACCCCTGCATATCATTCCAGATAAATGGCTGTCCAGTCTCTTCTTAAAAGCCTCCACAACTTCTGGAGACTTCTCGTTAATTGTCCTCACTGTCAGGAAGTTTCTCCTTAATTCCAAGTTGCTTTTCTCCTTGGTTAGATTCCATCCATTGCTTCTTCTCCTGCCTTCTGGTGCTTTGGAGAATAGGTCGACCCTCTCTTCTTTGTGGCAGCTCCTCGGATATTGGAACACTCCTATCATGTCATCATAACATATTTCCCCAACGTAACACGAGGAAGCAACTCAATACTGCACAATCTTTCTTTTCTGTGTCACATCCACCTTTCTAATTGATGCAATCCGGTGTGGGGTGGTAGTTAGTGTAGTAGACTGGCACTGGGGAGACCCAGCTCAATGTTGACTTTGTGCTTGTCGCTTTCTCTTAGCCCAGTCTACATCACACAGTTGTGGCAAACATAGGAGAAGGATGTGATATGTCCGCCACTTTGAGCTTCTTGATGAAAAGGTGGAGTATAAATCTCAATCAGAATAAACCCGGAAAGGATTTTGGAGGTCTTCTAATCCAACACCCCTTGTTCAGATAGGAGATCCAATACCTTATCAGACAAGTGGCTGTCCCGTCTCTTCTTAAAAACCTCCAGTGATGAAGCACCCACAACGTCTGAAGGCAAAGCTGTTCCATCTGTTAACTGTCCTCCCTGTCAGGAAGGGTGCAGTACTGCAGGCCACTTTAGCTGACTGTGTTCAGCAGGTCAGCGGTTCAAATCTCACCAGCTCAAGGTTGACTCAGCCTTCCATCCTTCCGGGGTAGGTAAAATGAGGACCCAGATTGTTGGGGGCAATGTAAATATAGATATACATTGCTTACTGGTGTACACCGCTTAGAGAGTGCTCGCACTTAAAGCGGTATATAAGTCTCATAAATAAATAAATAAATAAATGAATAAATAAATAAATAAATTTCAGGTTGCTTTTCTCCTTGATTAGTTTCCATCCATTGCTTCTTGTCTTGTCTTCTAGTGCTTTGGAAAATAAGTTGTCCCCCTTTTCTTTGTGGCAGCCCTTCACCCATGGACGTATATTTTTCTATTGTGCCCAGAATTCATTTGCGTTGATTTCTTTGATATGGAGAGAAGCTTTTCCTGATGCCTCTTCTACTGCCTGCTCATAATTCTCACCAGTTTCCTCAGAGAAAGAAAACACAAACCTGACATCCTCCCCATTGTGAATGATCAGTGTGGCTCTCAGCCAACCGAGCCAGATATTTCTGTTAATGAACAGAATCCTCCCCAACTACTAAATCATTTTGACAAGTGACAAGTCAGCAAGATCTTGGCTGAGGGCTAAGTCCTAAAGCTTAGGAAGAGGCTGAGGAGAATGACAAAAAGATTATACTCAAGCTCTTTTTGGAAAAGAAGAGATCTAATCATACCGTCTAGAAGAAGGGTAGACAATTTTGTATCACACCAAGTGGCGTTAGCAGCTTTGTGAGCAATTGTGTCATCTCTTTACTGGCATCTCGATCCTTGTAAATTGGTGCACCATTGGTTTATTTCAGCTGGAACTTCAGAAGAGTGTATTTGGTCATTGGTCTAGTCCAGTGATTCTCAACCTTTCTAATGCCGTGACCCCATAATACAGTTCCCCATGTTGTGGTGACCCCCAAGTGGGTGTGGCCACCAATAAGAGGGAGTAAGACAGCTAGGGAAAAGGGAAAAAAATGGCAGACAGCATGGTTTGGTGACCCCCGTGAAATGGTCATTCGACCCCAAATGGGGTCCCGACCCACAGGTTGAGAACCACTGGTCTAGTCCTCTCACTCCTATGATCTGGCCTCTGTGATTTACTATAGTTTTGACCTCAGAACAGTTTCCTCCTACTTACATAGTTAACTCCCTGGTTTATGTATTCATGAAAGCTCCTCACTTTCTCAATGAATTGGCTGCAATCTCATAGCCTTGATTGGATGCTCGGTCTCTTTCTATTCTAAATCAGCTATCTTCTTTTAGTCTTCCTCATTCTTCAAGGAAACGGCAATTAAACTGGATAATATATTAATGGAATTTGGAAGCTAAGAGCCTTTGTTTTTAGAGAAGCTGAGCTTGTTCACATGACTGGCACGGGTAACATTCATTGCGTCTTTCATGACCATTATGTCATTTTTTTTTCATGCAAAATCCTCATCGAATTTTCTTTGGGGAATCTGATCAAGGTGCCAATAATCTACAAACTCAACTCATGTTTCAAAGAATTAGCATGTCACTCTATTAAATGCATATTTCATTATATTGCTGCACAGTGTGTGTGTGTAGGAAATAACCAGGCTGAGCCAGAGGGAAGGTTCGGTCAAATGCAACAGTGAGACACTGGTGGAGCGGGCAGAGCAGCGTCTGCATTTTCTGCGCCGCATGAGAAAAGCACATCTTCCTTCCCCTGTCCTGACCACTTTCTACATGGGGACAGTCAAGAGCATCCTGTCATACAGCATCATGGTCTGGTTTGGAGGCATCCCTGCTTCAGACAGGAAGGCGGTGCAGAGAGTGGTGAGGACGGCAGAAAAGATAATTGGCAGTTCCCTCCCTCCCTCCCACCCAGGACATAGCACAGAAGCGTTGCTTGAGCAGGGTCCGTAAGATTATCTGGGACAGTATACACCCTCTTCACGACCTGTTTTCCTTGTTACCTTCTGGGAGAGGGGGGGGGGCTTTGTGGTATCTGTAGCAGAATATCCAGATTCAGCCAGAGTTTCATTCCATACAGCATTAACCTTGCGAACTCTCAAGCTTCCTCCTTCCGTTATATATTCAAGATGGACAATATTTAATATTTATTTGCTACATATATGTAGGGATGTGGGTCTATATATATGTTGTTCATAGTATGTTTAGGTGTGTGTCATGTATCTGTTTCACTTTGAGAGCGGGCAACTAAATTTCATTTTTGATGTGTGCCTTTGTGCCCACAGTGTAAAAATGACAATAAAGGTTATCTTATCTTATCTTTTCACACTCACAAGAGATCTACGTTCAGCCCACCTTTGACTCTTATTTACCACCAATCTGCTGATTTTTTTTTTTTCCTCTTAGAAAGGGCAAAAGAACTCAAGACATTTTTTTTTCTGGGCAAAAGAACTCAAGATCCAAACACATGCATAACAGACTTGGTTGAGTAACTATTTTAGTTTGATTATTCTGCATAAAGGCAGTCCATATAATAACAGAACAACAGAGTTGGAAGGGACCAGGAGGTCAACCCCCTGCTCAGGCAAGAAACCCTGTACCATTTCAGACAAATGGTTGTCCAATCTCTTCTTGAAAACCTCCAGTCTTGAGCACTTACAACTTCTGGAGGCAGAGAAACTAGACATACACAATTCCTTCATTCTTCGTATGTTTTAGCCTCCAGCCCCCTATGTCATTTCAGATAGATGGCTGTCCATTTTTTTCTTTGATGGAGCACCCATAACTTCTGGAGGCAAGTCGTTCCACTGGGTTTATTGTTCTCTTATACCAGATCAGACAAATGGTTGTCCAGTCTCTTCTTAAAAACCTCCAGTGATGGAGCACCCACAACTTCTGGAGGCAGGTCGTTCCACTGATTGTTCTAACTGTGAGGAAATTTCTCCTTAGTTCTAAGTTGCTTCTCTCATTGCTTAGTTTCCATCTGTTGCTTCTTGTCCTGCCTTCATGTGCTTCTGAGAACAGGTTGACTCCCTCTTGTCTCCTGCAGTGTCCCCCCCCCCACACACCTGTGTCCAAGGATAGGTATCTAAGGCAGGTCTTGACAATTTGATTTGATGACTATGCTAACTGAAACATTAAGTTTTCTGTTTGCAACTTGATGGTGGCACCAAAGGAACTTAAGATGGAGGACTGCTAAAATGTTGATTATGGGGACCTTAGACCTGCATATGAGAGTTCCAGGGGGTAGGGGTGCTTTAGTGCTGCTATTAAACCACAATTCTTTCTCAGCATGGATTCTGGATTCTTTATCACCTCCATCCCTTCAAGAAATGCTGTTCTAGATAGAATAGGTTGCCCTTCCTCATCCATTGCAATGGATATTCTAGGTCTGAAGTCAGATCCCTGGAATTCATTATAATCTAAGGTATCAGCCTGAGAAAAGTGGTTTTTTAAAACATATACTTGATTGTAATATTCAGGGGTAAAATATGATTAAAGGCCTGGGGACAAAAACATACGAAGAACAGGTGCAGGAATTGGGTAGGGCCAGTCTAGAGAAAAGAAGGATTAGGGGTGACATGAGAGTATTATTCTGGTATTTGAGGGGCTGCCACAAAGAGGAGGGGGTCAACTTATTTTCCAAAGCACCAGAAGGCAAAACAAGATACACTGGATGAAAACTAATCCAGGAGAGAAGCAACCTGGAATTAAGGAGGAACTTCCTAAGAGTGAAGACAAATTAACCAGTGAAAGAGCTTCAGAACCTTCAGAATTTGTGGGTGCTCCATCGGTGGAAGTTTCCAGAAGAGACTGGACAACCATTTGTCTGAAATGATATAGGGTCTCCTGCTTGAGCTGGGGGTTAGATTAGAAGACCTCAAAGGTTCCTTCTAGCTCTATTCTGGTGGGTTGATTGGTTGATTGATTGATTGATTGACTGACTGATATGGGTTCTACTGGAAGGAACTGCAGGAAACCAGCCTACCACACTATTATCCAGGAAATTAAATTGTTTTTCCTAGAAGGAAAAGCACAACTTTGCAAGGTCTTTGCAAAAAAGCCTACTGTGTTTGCTTATGCAGCTGAATCTACTCTGTACTTGTTTATATCTCTTCAGCCAGTCAGCACTAGAGTGTGATAAAATATTTAACACATTTTTTTTTTCCCTCACAATTAGCCATGGGTAACCTTCCTTCAGTTTCCGGCTATTTTTTAACAAAGCAATAATAAAGTTGCTTTCCCTACATTTGTATGTAAATATTTACTGGCTGCAGGAAGAAAGCCACATCTGCAACATTGCTGTGGAAATATATGTGTAGCATTGAGGCTCCCAGAAATTTACAAGAGAGGTTTAACGTAGGCAGATGAATACAGCTGGGACATTATCGTTCAATGCCTAAAATATCAGTATTCTTAATTTTCTTGATTCATTTTCCTCTAATTTTTATTTTCAGATCCTGATTATCTTAAGAAGCCCAAGAGAAATGTCGAGCCACTGAGACTAAATGTTAGATCTAAAGAACAACTGGTTAGGTTATTTTAAAGAACAAACAGTCAGGTTGTTTTAAAACAGGGGTCTTCAAACTTGGCCCTTTTATGCCCTGCTTAGTGACAGAAATGTTGAGCTCAACTGTGTTTGTAAATCAAAGACTACCTGTATTAAAGTTTATCTACAGTAGTGGCCAAAATTGTGGAAACCTTTTGGGAAAAGTATATTTTTGAGGTTTGATGGCTAATCACACTACTTTTTTGGGGGGAGTAGTACCATAAAATTATATATCAATGGAAAGATACTTTAATTAAGAATGTAATGCAACAGAGTTTGTTCAATTATCTGTACTGTATTCTATGAAAAGTTACAGCCAAAGAACCAGAAAAAGGAAGCACAACTTGCTTAGGTTGATCTCAGGTAGCTTTCCTTCATCAGATGGTAGCCAATGAGAATGAGTGTTTAGAGATCCAATAGGGTGTCATCTTGTTTTGGCCATGAACCAATCAGATCACAGTAGGATTCAGTGATTGATGTCATGGATTGAAGCTGAGAGGAGGACATTGGTCAATGTGTGATGTGATGGCTATCAAGTCCGTTGGGTCTTTTTGTGTTCTTTCACTTAGGGAGCTTGTAAAACGTAATAAAATTAAAGTCATGGTGCAAAGAGTTGACTGGTCACCCAGAAAGCGATGTAAAATAGTATTGTTAAGTGAACAAGGCTACAGTTATAAAGGAATTAGAAGAAAAATGGGTGGAAACTTAGCCAAAGGTGGCATTTCTACGGTACACTTTTCCCAAAAGATTTCCACCATTTTGGCCACTACTGTAGATGGAAATTAGCTGAACGACAGAGATAACCTCAAGAGGATAATCTCTTCATAGTGCAGAATTTATTTTGCCAGCTGTAACATCCTTCCTCAGCTATTCGAGACGGCAAGTATGAAACAGATGCTACAAAGTAAGATTGTCTTTCTTCTGGAATATCTAAAACTTGGATTCGTGTCCTTGTAGGTTTTCTCTTTCTCTTTAGGAAGAAAGGTTTCTAGAATCCGTATGGCAAACTGCACAATTCCGTCCGTTGGGTTGCGAGTGGCTTTTTAGGGGAATTAAATCGAAGCCCCGTGCAGATGCTTCCTTTGGGCTGTTGCCTAATTTTACCCGAATGTTACATTGTTGTTTGTGTAGTCTGTTGAAGGTATTCTTTCCAGAACTGGTGCATTCCTTTTAGATATCCTCTTCTTGTTGGACTTGATCTGTAGTAACAGATCATTATTTCTTTGTTTTCCATCACTGTGTATCTGCGACGGGTAAACACCTTTTCTTCCAGTAGTTCTGCAGCTGCTGGCCCTGGTTGCTCAGCCAACAGTCCTGAGTCCTGTAACCCATTTTTCACCAGATATCCAAGAACTCCAATATCTACTGCGGACCTTGTTAACCCGGGTGACGTCCGAGCCGGTATGGCATTCTGCAATTTACGTCTCACCATATTCAGAAATAACAGAACAGAGACTATAACACGAAATAAAATATTCACAGAAACAGAATTGGACGAACTGCAAAGGTTTACCCAGGGCAAAGAAATCAAAGCCTTACAAGAAGTAATTCAGAATGTAGAGGCAAACCAGGGGGAGTTGGCAGTGAAAGAATCCAGTAGAGATATACAACTGTTCTCATTTGGAAACCAGGCACCTCTTCCTCAGGAAGAACAAAACCCTCTAACTAAAGAAATAAAAGAATTGAAACAAAGAATAACTGAGCATCTAGAACAGCACAAAAACAACAGAATAAGGCTACCTGCATTGAAGCTTGTTCCAAAGAAACAGCTAGCACAAGCATTAAAAGATGCAAATATTGCAATATCAAGCATAAGCACCAATTCACTGCAAGAAACAAACCAACTAATGTACAGCACAGCTGCAGTTATAACAGAATACCTGGGATGCAAAATCAACAAAGAAGAAAAACAAACAAACAGTGCACCAGAAAAATGGAAGGTTAGACTAGAAAATAAGATCAGCAAGTTAAGATCACATGCAAGCAAGCTAGAACAGATGAAAGAAAAGAAGCTGAAGAACAAGAAGACCAAAGAATACCTAATCAAGAAATACCACTTAGAAACAAGGAAGATCAAGGAAGCACTGGAAATAATAAAGCAACAAATAACAGCTATAGCCAGGAAAATCAGTAGATATGAAGCTCGAATTGCAAACTATAGGCAGAACCTCCAATTTCAATCCAATCAGAAACGTTTCTACCAATCCATCAATGGAGAAACTGCAAGGAATCAGTCAGTACCTGACAAGGAAGAAACAGTGCAGTTCTGGAAGCAGATATGGGATAACCCAAAGAAATACAACAAGGATGTGGCTTGGTTAAAAGAGGTGGATGCAAATAAAACAGAAGTTGAAATGAAAGAACTAGTAATAACAACAAAAATGGTAGAAAAAAGAGCAAAGAAAATCAAAAATTGGTCAGCACCAGGTGAAGATGAACTGCATGGGTTTTGGTTGAAACATCTAACTGTTATACACCCACTCATTGCCAAACAGTTCAACAATATACTACAAGGAGGAGAAATTGAAAAGTGGCTAACAACTGGGAAAACCTACCTAATAATGAAAAATCCAGCAAAAGGGGCAACACCAGGTAACTACAGGCCAATTACCTGCTTACCAACAACTTTCAAATTACTAACTGGTGTAGTAGCTGATGCAGTGCAACAGCATGTAGTTGAAAACAATCTCTTTCCACCTGAGCAGAAAGGAAACCGCCCCAATAGCAGAGGAACAAAAGATCAACTCCTAATAGACAAAATGATCTTGGAAAACTGCAAGAGAAGGAAGACCAACCTGAATGTGGCATGGATTGACTACAAAAAGGCATTTGACTCTCTGCCACATGATTGGATAATAAAGTGCCTAGAAATAACAGGAGTCAGTAGAAACATCAGAAAATTTGTGCAAAGATCGATGGCACAATGGAAGACACAGTTGCAGATCAATGGTGAGAGGCTGGGAGAGGTTAATATCAAGAGAGGAATATTTCAAGGAGATTCATTGTCACCATTACTATTTGTTATTGCACTGTTTCCTCTGTCAACAATACTGAATAACTCAGGACATGGCTATCAAACATCAAAAACATCTGCCAGACTATCCCATCTCCTTTATATGGATGATCTGAAGCTGTATGGAAAAACATCATCTGAAATAGAATCGCTGCTCAACACTGTCCGTATATATAGCCAAGTTATTGTAATGGAGTTTGGCTTGGACAAATGTGCCACACTTACTATCAAACAAGGAAAAATAATGAAAACTGAAGGAATCAAGATGCCCCACGAAAATAACATTAAGAGTCTGGATGAGGAAGAGTACTACAAATACTTGGGTATCCTTCAAGCTGACAACATCAAGCACACTGAAGTCAAGAAAAAGATTAGAGGTGAATACATCAAGAGAGTGAAGAAGATCTTAAAATCCAAACTCAATGGAGGAAATACCATAAAGGCAATCAACACCTGGGCAATCCCAGTCATTAGGTACACAGCTGGAATAGTGGACTGGACTCAAGCAGAACTAAAAGCAATGGATAGGCAGACCAGAAAAATAATGACAATGAATCATGCCCTTCATCCACGCAGTGACATTGATAGACTTTATCTACCAAGGCAAATAGGTGGGCGTGGAATGCTACAAGTACATCAGATGGTTGAAGAAGAAAAAATGGCTTTGGAAGAATATCTGAAGAACAATGATGAAGATGCACTGAAATTAGTATATCAGGAAGGCTTACTAACTACTGGAGAGACCAAACTGGCCTACAAGAAAGACCAAATGAAGAACAGAATAGAGGCATGGGAAGACAAAGCACTACATGGCCAATACATGAAAAAAATAGCTGGGAAAGCAGATAATAATAAAACCTGGCAATGGCTAAGAGCAGGAAAATTGAAGAAAGAGACCGAGGGACTAATTCTGGCTGCACAAGACCAAGCCTTAAGGACAAATGCATACAAAGTCAAAATTGAGAAGACAGCAACAGACAGTAAGTGCTGCCTATGCAAAGAAGCTGAAGAAACAGTGGACCACTGGTAAGCTGTTGCAAGAAGATTGCACAGATTACAAGCAGCGGCATGACAAAGTAGCAACAATGGTGCATTGGAAGATCTGCAAAAAATATCATTTGCCTGTAAGCAAAAACTGGTGGGATCATAAAATAGAGAAAGTCATAGAAAATGATAAAATTAAATGCTCTGGGACTTCAGAATTCAAACAGACAAGCACCTGCAACATAACACCCCAGACTTAACAATTGTCGATAAGAAAGACAAAAAAGTCTGGATAGTGGACGTGGCAGTGCCTGGAGATAGCAGAATAGAAGAGAAAGAACTGGAGAAGATAACAAAATACAAAGACCTACAAATAGAAATAGAAAGACTGTGGCAAAAGCAAGCAAGGGTAGTACCAATAGTCATAGGCTCCTATGGGGCTATAGTTCCCCCATGCTGGCTCAGGAATGCTGGGAGTTGAAATCCACAAGTCATGAAGGGGCCATAGTTCCCCCATGCTGGCTCAGGAATTCTGGGAGTTGAAGTCCACAAGTCATAAAAGAGCCAAGGTTGCCTACCCCTGGACTAGACATACCTGGTTGATCATATGGTTTAGCCTCCCGGGCCCTTATCATCTTTGTTGCTCTTCTCTGCCCTTTTCTAAGGGTCTCAACATCACTGCTCAAGCAGAAGACCTTAAACCATTGCAGACAAATGGCTGTCCAGTCTCTTCTTTAAAACCTCCAGTGATGGAGCAGCCACAACTTCTGGAGGCAAGCCGTTCCACTGATTAATTGTTCTCACTGACAGGAAATTTCTCCTTAGTTCTAGCTAGAGTGATGATGGATGAACTACTTTGTTTGACCCTACGCAATGTTTCCCAACCTTGGCATAACCCTGTTTTCCTGACCCGCTGAGTTATAGGAACCTTGGTGAAACATGCTTGGATTATTTTTCATCTACAGTAGTTGCCAAAATTGTAGAAACCTTTTGGGAAAAGTATACAGTAGAAATGCCACCTTTGGTTAAGTTTCCACCCATTTTTCTTCTAATTTCTTTATAACTGTAGCCTTGTCCACTTAATAATACTATTCTACATCGCTTTCTGGGTGACCAGTCAACACTTTGCACCATTCCTTTAATTTTATTACGTTTTACAAGCTCACTAAATGAAAGAACACAAAAAAAAACCCAACCGACTATGATAGCGATCACATAACACACTGACAAATGTCCTCTCAGCTTCAATGCAGGATGTCAATAACCGAATCCTACTATGATCTGATTGGCTCATTGCCAAAACAAGAGGACACCCGATTGGCTCTCTAAATACTCACACTCATTGGCTACCATCAGATGAAGGAAAGCTACCTGAGATCAACCTAGGCAAGTTGTGCTTCCTTTTTCTGGTTATGTGGCTATAACTTTTCACAGAATACAGTACAGATAATTGAACAAACTTTGTTGCATGACATTCTTGATTCAATTATCTTTCCACTGATACATAATTTTATGGTACTACTCCAAAAAAAAGTGATGTTATTAGCCATCCAACCTCAAAAATACACTTTTCCCAAAAGTTTTCCACAATTTTGGCCACTACTGTATCTCCCGAAGCAGCAGACCTGGGAGTTTTATGAAATTTTCAAAATCCAAATCTGTACAATCCAGGGCACCACATTTTGGCAAATCACACTGTAAAAGGAATGCGTAAGGAAATTTGAGAACATCTTAATGTAAGTCTTCTGCGAAGAAAGTACGTGTAACAAATATATTTCATTACCTTAAAATCTGCTCCTAAAATAAGCGAGCATAAAGGTTTTGCAGAATGCAATGGTGGTAAAGCCATTTTTGCCGTCCACAATCATTTAGCCATTGTTTTAATATACAAAAGAGTCGTGTGCTGCTTGCAGTTTTGCTGATTCTGTCACAATCTCGGACAACTAGCAGAGTGTTGTGTTGGGGGTGGGGGTTTTTTTGTTGACAGAGATTGCTAGTGATGTGAAAAAGAAGGCTTTTGTGAGTCAACTGTACCATCTAAAAACAGTGACTTTGCTTCACTGGGTCAATAGAAATCCAATTGTATGTTCAAAACTCAGCCCGTACAATGGCATGATTGAATCTTCTTGAATGCTCCCTTGCTTGATTTGTTTCTCGGCTCTGAAAATGAAAGGGTCACGTGGTGTCTAAGTATGTGACTGCAAAATGACACACTGGACAACCTGACACCAGGATAACTGGTACCCTGAATTCCCAAGAGCACGCAATGAGAGCCCTCAGCCTGCAGCTGCTAAAATCATCTTCGTTGCTGGAACACAGAAAGCCACAATTTTAGAGATTCCAAGTACACTTTTTCAGCTCACAGCTTTTTCAGTAGAACTTTACAGGTTGTCCCAAAGATGCTTTTTCAGGAGGCAACTGGACTTTCTTCTTTTTCTTTGAAGACACTTCGCTTCTCATCCAAGAAGCTTCTTCAGCTCTGACTGGATGGTGGGGAGTGGAAGGATTTATACTCCTTGCAGAGAGCTGGTCATTTGCATTCTTTTGGAGAGTCATTGAGGCCATTTGGAGGTTTGTCTGTGGTCCTCAGGGTCACCTCAGTGATGCAAATGGGTGTGAAGTCTTCTTGGAACTGTTGAAAGGACCGTGTTGTAGACTAGAGATAGATGGTATCATATCCCTCCCCTTCTATTGAGAGAGAGCTGTTCAATTTAGAGAGCCTCAATGACTCTCTAAAACAGGGGTGTCAAACTCAATTTCATTGAGAGCCGCATCAGCATTGCGGTTGCCCTTGGAGGGCCAGGTGGGCGTGGCCAGAGTGGGTGCAGCCTACTGGGTGATCGTAGATGGAGTGGGTGTGGCCTACTGGGTGGGCACAGCCAGCTCTACATCGTTCGCATCAAGGGTGCCTGTGGGGGCCTGGACAAGAATGGGACAGATCTGAGGATCTCTGGTAGAAGGGGGTGGGACCGGGGCAAGCACCAAGGCATGGTCCATTCCTTCATTCCTCACAAAGGGTGACACCTCCCCAGCATGCACCCAGGGGGTGGGGGCAACACAGCAGGGGCTGGTTCCTTGCTGTTTCTAGACAGCCTTGTGGAGCTAAGACTGAATGCGTTTCAGCATAGAGGGCCACCACAAAATTGTACGTTGGCTCCCGGCGGGCTGGACTGGGCCAGGGCCAAGGCAGCGGGGGCCATTCCCTCACTGTTCCAGGATGGCTTCATGGGCCACCTGAAACCACTTCGCGGCCCGCATCCGGCCCCCGGGCCTTGTGTTTGATATGTCTGCTCTAAAAGAATGCAAATGACCAACTGTCTGCAAGGAGTATAAATCCTTCCATTCCCCACCATCCAGTCAGAGCTGAAGAAGCTTCTTGGATAAGAAGCGAAATGTCTTCGAAGAAAAAACAAGAAAGTCCAGTTGCCTCTTGAATAAACACCTTTGGGACAACTTGGTCGGGATGACTGAGAATCTCCATAGAAACTTTACAGCTTAACGTGATGCCGTTGTCTCTCAAATGGAAGGGCAGGAAACACCAATACAGGGTTGGATACTGGTAGAAACATTTGATGCCTGTTAGGCACAAAAGATCAGGTCCACCCATGAAGCTCTAATTCTGAGTGCTTCATTGCTCAAAGTCTATAAACAGGAATCTTCTCCATTAATAATTAGCACCTGCTAGGCATTAGATAAGGTTCCAGGGAATTCAAGGGCAGTTGTACTTAGTTGGCTTGTGGCTATGTAGGGATTCTAGACTGATCCCTCTTTAGACTCCACCCCCAGATTCTGTCACTCTTTCCCTTACAATCTGCTGCATAATAAAGCATGTATCTCAGATGGACAGATGGTAAGTGCCAAGGAGTGATACTTAGAGAATCTATTCTGGGTTGAGGGTCTGCAAGAATTTGGGAGAGGGGACATAGCTAACAATAGGCTGACCCCTTCTTCTCTCCTTGACGAGTCTTGGAAGATTGCTATCATTTCACCCCTAATCATTCTCTCCTTTAGACTACACCAGAGGTAGGCAACCTTGGCTCTTTTATGACTCATGGACTTCAACTCCCAGAATTCCTGAGCCAGTCATGCTGAGGGGAAAGGGAGAGGTTTCCAAGCTGAGCCAGGCTGGCTGAGGAATTCTGGGAGTTGAAGTCCACGAGTCAGAAAGCAGCCTAGGCCTAGACCAGACGTAGGCAACCTTGACTCTTTTATGACTCGTGGACTTCAACTCCCAGAATTCCTCAGCCAGCCACGCTGAGGGGAAAGGGAGAGGTTTCCAAGCTGAGCCATGCTGGCTCGGGAATTCTGGGAGTTGAAGTCCATGAGTCATAAAAGAGCCAAGGTTGCCTACCCCTGGACTAGACATACCCAGTTCCTGCAACCGGTCATTTCTGCTTTAGGCTTAACCCCCACCCTGACTGACACATATATTGAACTCAGAGGTGTCTGCAAGTTCCATTGCTTTCATTAAAGTGATGAAGGCAGCAACTTGTGTGTAAATTCTGAAGGGCAAATTCTGTCCCTTTCAGAAGCACATGAGGAAAGGAGCCTGCACCATGTTGATTGAGTAGTGATTTTTGTCATCTGCCCCCAGCTTGCACGCCTCCCTTGCGAATGCCACTGATCAGGCCTGCTCTTAGTAGATAAATAAAATAAATAAATAAATAAACTTTATTGTCATTGTATGTGTATACACAGTATACATATACAATGAAATTTACGTGACACCCAAAGACCAGGTCCCACACACATAATCCCCAAACACACTCCCACCCACCACAATTCCCCACCCCTAAAACCACCCAAACATCCACCCAATAGACCAAGTAATATTGTCCAACAGTTCACTGAAGGTGGCCCTTTAGTTCATTATTAAGTGCAATTATAGCGCTGGGATAATTCCAAGAAATACATAAACTTGATCTTGCTTGTTGCTTTCACCGGATCCCTCTTTTGGAGGGGAATGCAGGATGTCATCCAAGTAAATCCTTTCCCTGCCCTGTTTTCCAAAGCTCTAAAATTGAACGGATGGCCTGCTGTTGGCTGTCTGAGTAACACAAAGCAGATCCAGGTAGCTCCTCATTAGATTTCTTAGTGCTGCAGTACATGAGGAACACATTAATTTCAAAGCAGCAGGAAAAGAAACTGGGTTAAATCTTACCTAGCATGACACCCCTCTAAAATACATTGCAAAGAGCTTCCAGTCCTTAACTAAATTGCATTGCTCCTACCATCAATTACACTCATCCCTTTTCACTGTGTCTCTAATTACACACATGCCACACTGTATACGCAACTTTGGATGCAATTATATAGTGTTGTCACAACTCATTTTATCTCTGTTTTGGAAAATAAGTTGACCCCACCTCTTCTTTGTAGCAGCACCTCAAATATTGGAACATTGCTGTCATGTCCCCCCTTTTCCTTCTTTTCTCTAGACTTGGCCATACCCAATTCCTGCAACTGTTCTTCATATGTTTTAGTCTCCAGGCCCTTAATCATCTCAGTTGCTCTTCTTTGCTCCTTTTCCAAAGTCTCAACATCTTTTTTTGTAATGGGGTGACCAAAACTGGATGCAGTATTCCAGGTGTGGTCTTACTAAGGATTTATAAAGCGGTACTAATACTTCAAATGATTTTGATTCTATGCCTCTGTTTATACAACCAAGGATTGTATTAGCTTTTTTGGCAGTTGCAGCACTCTGCTGGCTCATGTTTAAGTGATTGTCCACTAGGACTCCAAGGTCCCTCTCACAGTTACTGTTTTTGACCCATGTTTCACTGACTCTGTACTTGTACCTTTGGTTTTTCCTGCCTCAGTGTAAAACCTTGCTTTTCTCCACATGAAAATTCATTTTGTTGGAAAGAGCCCATGGTTCTAGACCAGGGCTAGGCAACCTTCAAGTGATTTTGATTCTACGCCTCTGTGTATGCAACCCAGGACTGTGAGCCATTGGAGTAATCCTTGCAAAAATTTGGAATTCTTGTTGCTGTTTTGGAGTTTTACACTTTTTATCTGTTCCTTGGTCAGGGTCTCCAAACATGGAGTGGAAGATATAGAATGGAAGAGGGAAAGATAGAATCTTTGGTAGAGACCAAGTATTGTAAGCAAATGAGTTTATTCTGCATTGTTCTGACAGAACACATTTAACAATATTTTAAAACCCAGAGGTTGTTTTTGTATTGTAAGCAAATGAGTTTATTCTGCATTGTTCTGACACAGTGGTTCTCAACCTTTTTATACGGCGACCCCCGGTCACACGGACGCGCCCCCATGTGCGGCACGCATGCACTGCGGCGCCCCCATGCGCGGCGCGCATGCGCGGCAGCGCCCCTGAGGGGGAAAAATGGCGGATCGCATTGTTTGGCGACCCCCGTAAAATGGTCGTTCGACCCCAAATGGGGTCGCGACCCATAGGTTGAGAACCACTATTCTGACAGAACATTTAACAATATTTTAAAACCCAGAGGTTGTTTTTTTAAAAGGGGGGGCGGCTCTTGAAATCATATCCCTAGCTTTGTTTTTTTTGACAGACAGACAGGCTGAATTTATTCTTCTCCCTTATTTTGCACCAGACATGTCAAACACAAGGCCCGGGGGCTGGATGCGGCCCGCGAAATGGTTTCATGTGGCCCGCGAAGCCATCCTGGAAACAGTGAGGGAACGGCCCCTGCTGCCTTGGCCCTGGCCCAGTCCAGCCGGCCGGGAGCCAATGTACAATTTTGTGGTGGCCCTCTATGCTGAAACACATTCAGTCTTAGCTCCACAAGGCCGTCTAGAAACAGCAAGGAACCAGCTCCTGTCGCATCGGCCCCACCCCCTGGGTGCATGCTGGGGAGGTGTCCCCCTTTGTAAGGAATGAAGAAATGGACCATGCCTTGGTGCTTGCCCCAGTCCCACCCCCTTCTGCCAGAGACCCTCAGATCTGTCCCACTCCTGCCCAGGCCCCCACAGGCACCCTTGACACTAAAGATGTAGAGCTGGCCATGCCCACCCAGTAGGCCACACCCACTCCATCCATGCCCACCCAGTAGGCCGCACCCACACTGGCCACACCCACCTGCCCCCCCCCCGAGGGCAACCGCAATGCTGATGCGGCCCTCAATGAAATTGAGTTTGACACCCCTGCTCTAATCTGATGAAGAGGTCTGAAGCCACCCAAGGCTTGCCTCAATACCTTTAAGGCAGTGTTTCTCAACCTTGACAATTTTAAGGCATGTGGACTTCAACTCCCAGAATTCCACAGCCAGCAATGCTGGCTGTGGAATTCTGGGAGTTGAAGTCCACATGCCTTAAAATTGTCAAGGTTAAGAAACACTGCTTTAAGGTAATCCTCCAGTTTGTTTTGCTGGGATTTCTAAATTTCTTAACTTGTTCACTTTCCTTTCTAACACCCCAGACATTCGGGGGCGGGGGGGGGGGTTGACAGCAACCCATCATGGAGTCCCATATAGCTCAATGCCCCCGGGACTAAACTAGGACCATTTGCCAATTAGGATGAAGCCCTCAACACCAATAAATTGTATAAACAAGCACATCTGATGTAGCGACCAAGCTAAAACTAGAAGGAACTTCCTGATTTTTTTTTTTAATTTGTGAGGGTCACTGCTTGTCCCCAAGACATTGGCTGGGGATGGAATAAGATCTCCTGCCAGAGGGTTGAACTAGAAGACCTCTAAAGTTCCCTCTAGCCCTATAATCTCCTTCATGGATTACTGCCTTGTCGTGGTGAAGGGGCTTGTGTAACTCAAATGAAGCTATGAGCTATGCCGTGCAGGGCCACCCAAGACGGACAGGTCATAGCAGAGAGTTCTGACAAAATGTGATCCACTGGAGAAGGAAATGGCAACCCACTCCAGTATCTTTGCCATGAAAACCCCATGAACAGTAAAGTGTATATAGTCCAGGCCATGGTTTTCCCAGTTGTAATGTATGGCTGTGAAAGTTGGACCATAAGAAAGGCTGAGCGCCAAAGAATGGAGGCCTTTGAACTCTGGTGCTGGAGAAGACTCCTGCGAGTCCCCTGGACTGCAAGGCGATCCAACCGGTCAGTCCTAGAGGAGATCAACCCCGACTGCTCTTTAGAAGGCCAGATCCTGAAGTTGAAACTCAAGTACTTTGGCCACCTAATGAGAAGGGAGGACTCACTGGAGAAGACCCTGATGCTGGGAAAGATGGAGGGCAAGAGAAGAAGGGGACAACAGAGAATGAGATGGCTGGATGGAGTCCCTGAAGCAGGAGGCGTGAGCTTCAATGGACTCCAGAAGATGGTAGAGGACTGGAAGGCCTGGAGGAACGTTGTCCATGGGGTCGCGATGGGTTGGACATGACTTCACAACTAACAACAACAAGCCCTATAATGCGATGAAATTTCCCCTGCTTTTACTGTACTTATTTCGAGGGATTAAGTCAACCCTCCCAGGTCAACAGGACAGGAAGCACAAGTAGATTGGCTGGTTTTACTTTATTGTAAAGCTACATTAACAGAAGCTTGCAAATCTCAAAATATAAACTTCCCACGCCACATAGAGCTGTTTGATCCATTAGGGCAGATCCTTCCTAACTTTCTTCCTTTGACTGTTAATCTTTGGGGGGATCCTGTTTCTTCTGTCTGATGGTTTCCAAGGTAGCATCTCTGCTCCCGGTCCCCCAAGGTTGTCCACACATTCCACTGTAGACTGCTGGGAATTTCACCATGGCAGGAGCATAATACTATAGAGAGACTGTGTTGCAGCCGTGATGCTGAACAGGTGTCCTGATCGAGTAAAAGCCAATTTGGAAAGTTAGGTACATCTAGAGTTTCAGCAAGTACATAAATCAAGAGACATACTAAAAGCCAGGGCGCTGTCAACTTTTAATCTGAAAAATCTTCCACTCTGATTCTAGGAGTAGAAGTGTGTGTGTGTATGTGGGGGGGAAACGGAGGATGAATTATAGAGGTAGCAAAGCAAACTGCAGAAATCTCTTTTTGCAAGAGACCCAATTGTTTGTGTCCTAGATATGAATTAGTTACTCAGGGAAGTGCAGGATTTGGCTATAACTTTTCATAGATTACAGTAACAGATAACTGAACAAACGTTGTTGCCTTACAGTAGTGGCCAAAATTGTGGAAACCTTTTGGGGAAAGGGTATTTTTGAGGTTTGATGGCTAATAATACCACTTCTTTTTGGAGTAGTACCAGTAAAATTATATATCAATGGAAAGATCATTTAATCAAGAATGTAATGTAACAAAGTTTGTTCAATTATCTGTACTGTATTCTATGACAAGTTATAGCCAAATTACCAGAAAAAGGAAGCAAATTTGCTTAGGTTGATGTCAGGTAGCTTTCTTTCATCTGATTTTAGCCAATGAGCATGAGTGTTTACAGAGCCAATAGGGTGTCCTCTTGTTTTGGCAATGAGCCAATCAGATCAAAGTGGGATTCAGTTATTGATGTCCTGTATTGAAGCTAAGAGGAGGACATTGGTCAGTGTGTTATGTGATGGCTATCAAGTTGGTTGGGGGATTTTTTTGTGTTCTTTCATTTAGTGTAATAAAATTAAAGGAATGGTGCAAAGAGTTGACTGGTCACCCAGAAAGTGATGTAGAATAGTGGTTATTAAGTGAACAAGGCTACAGTTATAAAGAAATTAGAAGAAAAATGGGTGGAAACTTAACCAAAGGTGGCATTTCTACTGTACACTTTTCCCAAAAGGTTTCCACCATTTTGGCCACGACTGTACATTCTTGATTAAATTATCTTTCCATTGATATATAACTTTATGGTAGTACTCTGAAAAGAAAGTGGTGTTATTAGCCATCAAACCTCAAAAATACACTTTTCCCAAAAGGTTTCCACAATTTTGGCCACTACTGTATATTAGCATTCTGAGTGGAACTGAACAACCGGACAATTAATTGGGCTGATCAGGAGATGCAGCAGAGAAAATGCTTATATTGCACTATATTATATACTGCGCAGAAAAAACCATTGCTATACTGGAAACAGTTGCTGTGCATTCCTGCAAACGACTGTAATTATTTTTCTAATGAAAAATTAGAGGAGGGGGACCAGAGGATGGGATCCCTGATTTTTCTCTGCAGATGCCAGCTCACCCAATTGCAAAAGGATAACTTTCAGTCGAAGAAGATAAGTGGATTGACATGAAGATGTAATCAAGGGCTGTTTGGGTGAAGACACAATAGCTATATGATTGCAGGGGAGATGAAACAGGGAAACATGTAATCATCCTTGAGGGAAAATCGCCATGCTATAAAAAAAAATAAAGTTGAGACTCTGGAAAGAATGTAGATAAGAGCAGCAAAGAAGATGAGGGCATTAGAGGCTAAAACATATGGAATTGGGTATGGCATCACTGGAGGTGTTTAAGAAGAAACTAAACAGTCACTTGTCTGAAATAGTATAGATCAGTGGTGGCGAACCTATGGCACACGTGCCAGAAGTGGCACTCAGAGCCCTCTCTGTGGGCACGCGTGCCATGCCCCAGAGATGACAACCGTCCCTTTAACTCGCTGAGGTCCCACGTGGCCGGATGCATCCCAGCACAGCTGGTTTCTCTCCATCCCATCCTTCCTGGCCTTGCATGCTCTCCTTTTCCCAGGCACGACCTACTGCAGTGATGGTGAACCTTTTAGAGACCGAGTGCCCAAACTGCAACCCAAAACCCACTTATTTATCGCCGGGTGCCAGGTGGGCGTGGCCCACCATCTGGGCATGGCTGTGGTGGTCATGGCAGACTGGGTGGGTGTGGCCAAGGTGGGCATGGTCACCTTGATGTTGCTCGTGGGGAGGGATGCCTGTGGGGGACGGGCAGGGTTGGGGGAGATCCAGGGGGTCTCTGGCAGGTGGGGCGGTGGGCAGGAAACTCGTCCTGCGGGGTGAGGCAAGGCAAGGCAAGGCAGGGTGGGGGTGCCATTGTCGCAGGGCAAGGCGAGGCAGGGGCCGGGGCTGCTGCTGCCTGACACCATCGGCCCCCGCACACAGAGGCCAGCGAGCGCGTGGGGGCCGACGGTGTCTGTCAGCAGCCACAGCCTGCCGGCCCCTCGACCGGCACACTCTCGGGCTCCACAGCCCACCGCTAGCAGTTCAGAGAATCCGCCTCTGAGCTGGACAGCCGGCCAACAGCTGAGGAGGCGATGCAGTGGGTTGTGCCCAGAAGAGGGAGAGCATGCGAGGCCAAGAGGGAGGGGATGGGGGGAGGGAAACCAGCCATGCTGGGATGCATCTGGCCACGTGGGACCTCAGTGAGTTAGTGGGGGGCTGGTTGAAGAGGGGCAGTTGCCATCTCCAGGGCATGGCGTGTGTGCCCACAGAGAGGGCTCTGAGTGCCGCCTCTGGCATGTGTGCCATAGGTTCACCACCACTGTGCTAGGCCTATCTAGCACACTCCAGAGGTCCCAACCTTTTGGACACCAGGGTCCAGTTATGTGGAGAGAGGTTTTTCCGTGGGCTGGAGGGTGCGTGGTTTTGTGTGCTGCCTGCATCCCGTGGATGGGACTTTGCTTGTTTGTGCAGACCATTTGCTGGCCTGATGTGGCCCAGTGCTGGTCCACGGATGGGGGTTGGGGACCCCTGCTCTAGATCTTTCGCTAGATCTTTATTTTTTTGCAGCTCCTATATTTGCTTGACTTGATAGCTTCTCTCGTTAAAGAGGCCTTGGGACCAGTGTTGTATAATTGTTGCAGTGTCTTGCAAGGATTGGGTACCACCACCGCCATCTGCAAAAACGGGACCTTGTTCTGACTGGATTTTTTGGGGCTGCAATTTTCAAGTCAGTAGCTGGCAGTTCCATTCAATATAACCCCCCCTTAGGCTATCTAAGATTGCTATCCGGCTTTGTCGGATTGCCATGTAGTACCAGGAAAAGCTTTAAAAATGCAATTATGGTTTGGGAGTATTAGTTGAATATGATTCCAGCTAGCATTCTTAAGATTCTTATCTAAAGACTTGGCTGCTTGCTTGCAAACCAGGAACATAGCTCATGTCACTGCTAATGCTAGCAAGGCAACTATTTTTCTCCAAACTCTGCAGAAGTACGGTATAATGTTTACATCAGATCAGGGCAATTATCTAAAAAACAAAAAACAAAGGACCTGCTCAGCTGACGTTTGCTCACAAACTTTAATACAGATAGTACTGAACTTACAGCCACAATTAGCACCCAGAATGTCCACTGCTAATTAAGGCAGTTGCTAAATGAATTATCCATGATTTTACAACCTTCCTTGACAAGAGTTAAGCAACTCGCACCCATTGTTAAGTGAATTGTGGGGCAGTTAAGCAAGCCAAGCTTCTCCCTTTGACGTTGCTTGTTAAGAGTCAGTTGGGAAGGTTAACAATGAAAAATTACACTTGCAACCATCATAAATACATTCAGGTTGCCAAGTGCGTGAATTCTGATCGTGTCATCGTGGGGATGTTGCAAGAATTGTAAGTGGTAACTTTCGGTCACTAAATGAACGGTTATAAGTTAAGGACTACCTGTAAGAGAAAACGCCAAGGTTGGCTTTGGATAAGAAAACTTAGCAGAGGATTTGCACACTTTTCACTGTGGCTTCCTTCATGCTGTTTGAGCTTGGTTGTTTTCTTGTAGACATTTCCTTACCCAACTAGGTAACGTAATCTGTGCTAGAGAAGTCGGTGGGGTTTACTCTCTGTTTATGTTGTGGCTTCCCCTGTCAGTGATGATAGTGTTCTGGGGAGTGTCTTGATTAGGCAGATATTTCCTGAGTTGATAGTTCCTTAACGGGGTATTGTTTAATAATAATAATAATAACAACAACAACTAGAGCGCCACTTGAACACCATTGGCATTGACAAATTTGCCATTAGTCAATTGCAAAAGGCAGCCTTACTAGGAACTGCTTCCATCCTGCGACGATGTCTGTAATACCATCCAACATCCACAACTGTCTATCCCAGGTCCTTGGTAAGGACTCGATAGGTAGACAAAAATGCCAAATCCAGTCTGAACATCTGGCTGACTGCGCAATGATCCTCCATAATAATAATAATAATAATAATAATAATAGTAGTAGTAGTAATAATAATAGTAGTAGTAATAATAATAATTGAATTATGATAATTATGATAAGCCAATTTGAATGCTCAGTTGACTGAGGTTCATGTTTAATGAATAAAAGATAATATAACAATAATATAAAGTTGGAAGGGACCTTGGAGGTCATCTAGTCCAACCCCCTGCTCAGGCAAGAAACCCTGTAGCATTTCAGACAAATGGTTGTCCAGTCTCTTCTTAAAAACATCCAGTGTTGGAGCATATACAGCTTATGGAAGCAGGTTGTTCCACTAATTAATTGTTCTAACTGTCAGAAACTTTCTCCTTGGTTCTAGGTTGCTTCTCTCCTTGTTTAGTTTCCATCCCTTGCTTCTTGTCTTGCTTTCAGGTGCTTTGGAAAATAGCTTGACTCCCTCTTCTTTGTGGCAGCCCCTGAGATATTGGAACACTGCTATCATGTCCCCCCTCGTCCTTCTCTTCATTAAACTAGACAGACCCAATTCCAGCAACCGTTCCTTGTATGTTTTAGCCTCCAGTCCCCTGATCATCTTTGTTGCTATTCTCTGTACTCTTTCTAGAGTCTCAACCTCTTTTTTACATCGTGGTGACCAAAACTGGATACAGGATTCCAAGTGTGGCCTTACCAAGGCCTTGTAAAGTGGTATTAACACTTCACATGATCTTGATTTTATCCTTCTGTCAATGCAGCCTAGCACTGTTTTAGCTTTTTTGGCAGTTGCAGCACACAGCTGGCTGTTTATTCCTTGGTGTTTTTTTATTGTGCTGTTCTCATGAAAACTATACCTGAATCTTATTTAACATGTGAACATATGCCATTCCAGGGTTCCTTAAAGTCCAGAAGAAGTATATTGTTTCTAGCAAGGATAAACTGGAGGGGTTAACTTACGTCATAGTAGGAACATTGTAGTGATGCAAATGAAGATTTTTTGGGGGGTTCAAAGTAGATGCAGGTTGTTTAAGAAGGCGGGAAAAAGACAGGTCAAAAGCATTGTCTTCAGTTGTAATCACAAAGTGTTGATGCTGAACGCTCACATCTTCTAATGGACTGAAAAGTCAATCATTGACAAGAGCCATCATCATATTGTTCTGGTTCTGGTTCCTTTTGACAAAATGATGAACGTAGCATTGTGTCATCCCGAAGAAAGCTCTGCTGATTTCATGCAATGTCAGAATGCATACACAAAAGGGGAAAAGCTTACATCACAGTGTGTAAGGCAGGGGTGTAAAACTGTCGGCCCATGGGTGGAACGTGTCACATGGAAGCTGCGCCCACCCCATTTCCAGCAATGGCAAAACTGTCCCGATACGTTGCGTGATGTCACGTGACGTCGCAAGTTTGACATGTCTGGTGTAAGGGAAAGAGTGACAGAATCTGGGGGTAGAGTCAAAAGAGGAATCAGCCTAGAATCTCTACATTCCCACAACTTCATCTAGTGCTAAACATTAGTTGAGTAGATTCTTGTCCATAGACATGAGCAATAAATCAATTAAATTTGAACTTCACAGGTGATCTTTCTCACCTAACACAATCTTGCAATTGTTCACAATACATTCTATTGATATATACATCTGCTCTTAAAGCTCAAGATTCAGTCTCATATCTGATCAACCTGGTTTCATATGTGATCAGCTGGGTTGACTTATTTTAGCCTATCCATCAAAGCCTGTGCTACAATAAAACATGAAGATGTTTTATCAGCGGGATTTCAGTTACTGTAGTTCTGACTAACTTTCTTATTGATTTCAGAACTCTAAACCAAGCACAAATCCGAATTTCAAGGGAAAACAGCTAAATACCCTGGAAAAGAAAAAATTGCCTCTTCTCCACAAAACTTTCAGGAAACTCAAATTTTCCCACTGACCTACTCCACTTGGTTGCAAAAAATCTGTATGGCAGTAAAATGCTAGCTTTCTATATTTCTTTCCTAAGGCTCGTGGCCAGTCAGATTTATGCGGCTTAGATGCGGCAGTCCTGCAGTAATTTTCGGGGGGGGGGGAGAACAATTTCATCTGTTTAACTCTTTATTAAAAATACATTACTAGAATCTGTTAAAGAATTTCGGTGTTCGGCAGCAGATTCTTTTCAAATGAAACCACGGCTAAGACAGGAAGAAGTGTAGGCCCATGTTTTAAGTTGCTAACAAGAGTGATAGTGAAAACAAACACCTTCATGCATCCTTAATCTTACTCATGGTAGCACACAGAGGGAATTTTTTTTTTTTTTTGGCACATTTGCATATCCAGTCCGTTCTAAGACTGAGAGTATGTTTCTGAAGGGCGATACCCCTTCAGTTTGTGGAATGTTTTCCATTTAACATGGAATCGTTGAATAACAACAGTCCAGGATATGGAAAGTGCCAAATGAGAATATCTCACCAGTTCATAAGATCATCTTCAACTTAAATTACCATATATTCTGGCGTATAAGGCGACCCGGTGTATAAGACGACCCCCGACTATGGCGCCGAGTCGCATGCCTAGAAAGTCGTCTTATACGCCGGAAACTACTGTTATTTCCGGCGTATAAGACGACTCGGCGTATAAGATGACCCCCGACTTCGGCGCCAATTTTAATGCTTGCGAAAGTCGTCTTATACGCCAGAAAGTACGGTATGTGCTAAAAACAGAGAAGAGATGAAGGGTCCATGGTGCTTTCTGAGCTTGGTTGTTTTCTCGCAGACATTTCATTACCCAACTAGGTAACATTATCAGTGCTAGAAGAGAGGAGGGATTTGTGGAGTAGAGGAAAAGGAGAAGAGAAGGAGTAGGAATAGGAAGAGGAGGAGGAGGAGGAGGAAGGATAGGAGGATCTGGGGTCCTTGTAACTCTCTGAGCTTGGTTGTGTTCCTGCAGACATTTCATTACCCAACTAGGTAGCATCATCAGTGCTAGAAGGGAGTAGGGCTTGCACAGAGGAGAAGAGGATGACTGTGGGGGTCCTTGGTGCATTCTGAGCTTGGTGGTTTTCTTGCAGACGTTTCATTACCCAACTAGGTAACATTATCAGTGCTAGAAGAGAGGAGGGATTTGTGGAATAGAGAAAAAGGAGAAGAGAAGGAGTAGGAATAGGAATAGGAAGAGGAAGAGGAGGAGGAGAAGGAGGAGGAGGAATATGAGGATCTGGGGTCCTTGTAACCTCTGAGCTTGGTTGTGTTCCTGCAGATGTTTCATTACCCAACTAGATAACACTATCAGTTGTAGTAGGGCTTGCGGAGAGGAGAAGAGAAGGACTATGAAGTCCTTCGTGATCTCTGAGCTTGGTTGTTTTCTTGCAGACTTTTTGTTACCCAACTAGGTAACATCATCAGTGCTAGAAGGAGTGTGGTTTGCTCTCATTTGACATTCTGGCTGGCCCCGTCAGTGTGGGTCACCAAATGTAAAATGAGAGCAAACCCCACTCCATTCTAGCCCTGATGACGTTTGCCTAGTTGGGTCATGAAACGTCTGCAAGGAAACCACCAAGCTCAGAGAGCACCAATATGCTCCTTTACCGGTACAGTGAATGGAGATTAAATAACTACCAGTTTGCTCAAGCAAGATTCAGAAGACCTGGTGAGATTTCTAACGATACAGTCATCTCCACAAAATGGATCCAAGTTTAGGTGTGTCATAGGAGTGCGGACATTCATATTGACCTGGGTAGGAAATATTAGATCTCTCATATGACTGTATTTCTCTGGATGCTTCAATATAAGAGAAGATATGTAGCTCACGGTTGAACTGTGGAGATCCTTGGTGCTCTCCAAGGTTGGTGGTTTTCTTGTGGATGTTTCATTACCCAACTAGGTAACATCATCAGTGCTGGAAGGAAGTGAGGTCTGCAGTGAGGAAGAGGAGGAGGAGGAGGAGGAGGAGGAGGAGGAGGAGGAGGAGGAGGAGGACTTTAGTATTCTTAGTGCTCTCTGAGCTTGGTGGTTTTCTTGCAGATGTTTCATGACCCAACTAGGTAACCATCAGTGCTAGAAGGGAGTGGTCTTTGCAAAGAAAAGGAGGAAGAGGAGGAGGAGGAGGAGGAGGAGGAGAAGAAGAAGAAGAAGAAGAAGAAGAAGAAGAAGAAGAAGAAGAAGAAGAAGAAGAAGAAGAAGAAGAAGAAGAAGAAGAAGCAGAAGAAGAAGAAGAAGAAGAAGAAGAAGAAGAAGAAGAAGAAGAAGAAGAAGAAGAAGAAGAAGAAGAACAACAACAACAACTGTGGGGTCCTTGGTGGAGGACAAGGACTTTAGTATCCTTAGGCTCTCTGAGCTTGATGGTTTTCTTGCAGATGTTTCATGACCCAACTAGGTAACCATCAGTGCTAGAAGGGAGTGGTCTTTGCAGGGAAAAGGAGGAGGAGGAGGAGGAGGAGGAGGAGGAGGAGGAGGAGGAGGAGGAGGAGGAGGAGGAGGAGGAGGAGGAGGAGGAGGAGAAGAAGAAGAAGAAGAAGAAGAAGAAGAAGAAGAAGAAGAAGAAGAAGAAGAAGAAGAACAACAACAACAACAACAACAACAACAACAACAACAACTGTGGAGTCCTTGGTGGAGGACAAGGACTTTAGTATCCTTAGTGCTCTCTGAGCTTGGTGGTTTTCTTGCAGAAGTTTCAGTGTTTATTTGGCATGAAGTCCAGTTTAACTCAAGCTTACCTCTGAACTGATTTGCGTGTAGCCCCCTCCCCACGAGAAATCCAGGCGTGTTCTTTGTTTAAAGCCAATATCTCCTGGGATGTTCCTAAATTCCTTTAAAACCCCATCACAATAATTTCAGTTCCACACCAGCCCAATCGTGCCTTTTCTATCCCGATTTTTCACTCAGTGCTACTGGGATGATAAATAATCAGGATTTTTTTGAGCAGGAGCGTATTGGCTGTGACATGTTGTCCCTAGAGAGGTTACTCACAGTGCCGTTGTAGATGACACAAAGCATCTACTTGGGCATTTTAAACCGTTCATGTTTTTAAGGTGATTTTTGCTTGATTACTTCATTTGCATGGTGCTATAAAGCAGAGTAAGGTAGTAAGGAAAACTTTTCTATCCATTAGAAAGATTGATAGTATGTGTGACCTGGTCAAGGAGATGTTTGAAATTTCAGTATCTATCATTTTGTTATTCGAAGAATTTTACAATGGACGATCAATCTTCAGTTTGACGATGAGTTTAAATATCCCTGCTTTTGTGTTAAACTGAGGATTTGGTAAATCCTTCGGTTGTGTGAAACATTTAACCAAGGTGCTAATTTTTCTCTTGGTTTTATAACTGCAAAACTATTGCTCCTCTGACAACAAAATAATTGGCAGGCAATTTTCTAAAATAGTATCACTGTAACAACTTAATAAACAACACGGGCTCATATTGTTGTTGAAGGGTCTTAAAATGAAAACATTGTAAAAATAACCCAAAGCCTGTACAGACAGGATATATATCATTGAAATAACGAGATATGAAACATAATAGTCATATGGTCAAGCCACCAGGTTTGTACTGGAAAATTCATATAATATTAATGAATCAAGCTTGTTTACAGTGATGTGGATATAGAACTGTAGTAAAATGAAATAAAGGCATCCACTTTTAATTATTAAACTGATAAATGATAGATAGATAGATAGATAGATAGATAGATAGATAGATAGATAGATAGACAGAAAAATAGATAGATAGACCAATGAAAGCTATATGAATGATAGATAAATAGAAATAGATGCTAGAGAGGGGGAATTGATGGATGGATGGATGGATGGATAGATAGATAGATAGATAGATAGATAGATAGATAGATAGATAGATAGATAGATAGATAGATAGATAGATAGATGAAACCTATATGGATGATAAATAGAAATAGATAGATAGATAGATAGATAGATAGATAGATAGATAGATAGATAGATAGATAGATAGATAGATAGATAGACAGACAGACAAATAGATACACATACACTCCATCCATGGACATTTTCACCGTAGAATAGGATAGTCATGGGATGTCAAAGGGCGGATTGTACTAAAAAAATTAAGTATTTATTTCACCTGCATTGTTAATATATCCTGTCAGGTACATCAGGTTATGGGTTAGGGTTAGTCAATTTGAGAAAATATCATCAATTTGAGGACGAGATGGTGCTACCGGCATTTTTAAAATCCCTAGAAAGTGCCGTTGGAAGTATTGAACAGAGTTAGGATGGCAGAAATGATAAGCTGATGCTTCATGAGTGTTTGTGTGCGCATTTGATGCCTTTATTTAGTCTTGACTCATGGAACTGCCTGGACCAGTTCTTGCAGTTTTCTTGGCAAGGTTTTTTCCTAAGTGGTGTGCCATTGCCTGCTTCCTAGGGCTGAGAAAGAGTGGCCGGCCCAAGGTAATGTAGCTGGCTTCATGCCTAAGGTGGGACTAGAACTCAGGGTCTCAATGTTACTAGCTTGGAAACTATCCTGCACCTCAGTCAGGAAGATACTGTGGGAGATCAATTGATCAGTTATTGTATTTAAATATCGTATGTGCGATATGTGTTATTTTCCTTTTCTGAGTTTCTTTCTCTTTTTTTGCAGTGGTTTTTCATACATTGCAGCATTTGTATTACGCACATTTCTTTGGCAGCTTTTAAAGTTGACCAACGTCCAGAGTCGCTTGGCGGGTGCATATCAATGGGATGAAATGAATAAATGCACCCAGATAAAAGACCCCTTTTTAGACAAACTAATCCAGTGATGGCAAAGCTTTTAGAGACCGAGTGCCCAAACTGCAACCCAAAACCCATTTGGGCATCGTCGGGTGCCAGGTGGGTGTGGCCATTGGGTGGGTGTGGCCCATTGGCTGGGCATGGCCCATTGGCTGGGTGTGGCCCATTAGGTGGGCGTGGCTGCGGTGGTAACGGCAGACTGGGTGGGACTAAAAAGTTCAATCAATCAATTCCAACTTTGCAAGATTTTTTTTTTCCTGCGAGAAGTTGAAATTGACTGATTGAAGCTTTTTTTTTTTTTTCGCACATGGCGGCGGATGCCTAAAGCGAAAAGGTTTTATAAAACTCAGCTGAAGGCTTAGGACTGGGGCAACGGCGCGCGTGCCCACCAAGAGGGCTCTGAGTGCCGCCACTGGCACCCGTGCCATAGGTTCGCCACCACTGAACTAATCTAACCCTCACCCCATCCTTTCCTCAAGCTAGATCAAGCACCTTGTGCAACGGAGCAGCCAAGAGTCATTTGTTTTATTATTTATTACATTTGTAGAGTTCCCCACCCAATGCTCAAAAGGGATCTTAAAAAAGCAAGGTTAACCACCCAAAGGTCCATTCTCTCCTTCCCACCAAGGGCCCGGCAAGGATGCTTGGCCTGACCGATGGGGCCGGAGAAGGGAGGGGCGAATGCCGCGAGAGGAACCTTCCCCTGCTGAGCCTGGACTCTCCCAGGTCTAGAACAGGAGGGAGAGAGGGAGGGAGGGAGGGAGAGAGAGGGAGAGATGACAGATGTTAGAGATAGATATAGATAGAGACAGACAGACAGACAGAAAGAGACAGATATAGATGTATATAGAGATGACAGATGATAGAGATAGATAGATAGATAGATAGATAGATAGGTAGGTAGGTAGGTAGGTAGATAGATAGATAGATAGATAGATAGATAGATAGATAGATAGATAGATAGATAGATAGATAGATAGACAGAGACAGACAGGTAGAGACAGACATAGACAGATACAGATAGATAGACAGATAGATAGATAGATACAGATAGACCAGTGGTTCTCAACCTGTGGGTCAGGACCCCATTTGGGGTCAAACGACCATTTCACAGGGGTCACCAAACAACGCAGTCCGCCATTTTTCCCCCCCTTTTCCTTAGCTGTGCTACTCCCTTTTATTCTATTGGCTTTTGAAAGCCAATAGAATAGACTCTTGAATAGAGTCTAATTCTGTCGGCTTTCAAAAGCCAATAGGAATTGTCCAGGCTGTCTCTGCCCTGCTGAGCCCGCCAAAAGTCCCATTCTGCAAACGGTGCTGCACCAGTTGAGTAGTCCTCGACTTACGACCGGTTGAGTAGTCCTCGACTTATGACCGGTTGGGGGTCGCGGCATTAAAAATGTTGAGAACCACTGAGATAGACAGACAGATAAATAGGTAGAGACAGACAGAGATAGACAGATACAAATATATATATCTACAAGTAGGTAGATAGGTAGGTAAGTAGGTAGTTAGGTAAGATAGATAGATAGATAGATAGATAGATAGATAGATAGATAGATAGATAGATAGATAGATAGATAGATAGATAGATAGATAGATAGATAGATAGATAGATAGATAGAATGAGATACAGATAGACAGACAGAGACAGACAGGTAGAGACAGACATAGACAGATACAGATATAGATAGATATATATACAGATAGACAGATAAATAGGTAGAGACAGACAGAGATAGACAGATACAGATATATATATCTGTATCTATAGGTCTTTGTATCTATCTATATATATACAGATAGGTAGGTAGGTGGGTGGATGTAGATAGGTAGATAGATAGATAGATAGATAGATAGATAGATAGATAGATAGATAGATAGATAGATAGATAGATAGATAGATAGATAGATAGATAGATAGATAGTTCACTCCCAGAGAGCCAGAGAAAGTGAAAGGGCTGGACAAAGTGGCCACTTGCCCTCCTCCCCTTTGGAGAGGACGGCAGCCCTCCCTCCCCCCAACGCGGCAAAGACCCCGGGGCTGGTGTGTGTGTGTGTGAGTGTGGGTGTGGGTGTGAGGGGGGGGGAGAAGGACAGAAGGGGAGGGGGCGAGCGAGGAAGGCAGGAAGGGGAGACGGTGAGTTCCTCCCGGCGCGCGCCCAGGGCGGGGGTGGGGGAGAGGCGAGAAGCCGAGGGTCAGCGCGCGTCCCCGCCGGCGGGGTCGAACCGTGGCGCCGCCTGCGGCTCTCTCTCTCTCTCTCCCTCTCTCCCACTCCTCCGCCCGCCCGCTTCGGCGGCGCAGCAGCCGGTCCTTCCCGCTCCTCCTCCTCCCCGCTGCCCGCCTCCCTCCCCACCCACCGCTGGCTGCTCTCCGCCTTCTGCTCGCCTCCCCGCTGTGGCTCTGCCAGGCGGGCAGGCAGCCTCTCCTCCGGTCTTCACTACCGGGTCAGCGCGGCGGCGGCGGAGAGCGCCTCTGTCAGGCCGGCCAGCCCGGCTCGCCCCCGCCTCCCTTCCAGCGGTGCACAGCCCACCCTCGGCCCGCCACTTACTGTAGCACTAGTGTCGCTCGCTGGCTCGCTCGCTCGCCTGCAGGCAGGGAGGCAGGAGAGGAGCCCAGGCGTCCTCCGGGCTCGCTCGCTCGCTCGCTTGCCAGCCAGCTAGCATCCCAGCGGCGGCGGAGGCTGCAGCAGCGGCTGCTGCCTTGGCTCGCGGCGGCTCCCGTCTCGCCCGCCGCTAGAGCGAGCTCGGGGGGGGGGGACCGGCCTCCCCTCCCCGCCTTCCTCTTCCTTCCTCCCCCTCCCCGTTCCTCCTCCTCCTCATCCCCCTCCTCGTTCTTCCTCCTCCTCCTTACCCCCCTCCCCGTTCTTCCTCTTTCTCCTCCTCATCCCCTTCCTCGTTCTTCCTCCTCCTCACCCTCTCCCCCTTCCTCCTCCTCATCCCCCTCCTCGTTCTTCCTCCTCTTCCTCACCCCCTCCCCGTTCCTCCTCCTCCTCTTCCCCGTCCTAGTTCTTCCTCCTCCTCCTCACCCCCTCCCCGTTCCTCCTCCTCCCCCTCCTCGTTCTTCCTCCTCCTCCTCCTCTTCACCCCCCCTCCCCGTTCTCCTCCTCCCCCTCCTCGTTCTTCCTCCTCCTTCTCCTCCTCCTCAACCCCCCCCGTTCCTCCTCCTCCCCCTCCTCGTTCTTCTTCCTCCTCCTCCTCCTCCTCACCCCCTCCCCGTTCCTCCTCTCCTCTCCTCTCCATCCGCCGCCGAGCCAGACGCCGGGGAAGAGCAGCAGCAGACCCCCGCCCCGCCGAGCCCTTCCCCGCCTCCTCCTCCTCCTTCCTCCTCCTCCTCCGCTGGTCCTCCTCCTCCTCCTCCCTCCCCCCCCAGTCCCCGCGCAAGGGAAACTCCAAGGACACCCCGAGGCCGGGAGGGAAGCAGCCGGCGCCTCGCTCTCTCTCTCTCTCTCTCCCCCCACGGCAATGTCCAAGGGCTTGAAGAAGAAAAACCACTGGACGAGCCGGGTCCATGAGTGCGCGGTGGTGAGGAACGCCGAGGGCCAGCTGGGCTTCGAGCTGAAGGGGGGAGCCGAGAACGGGCAGTTCCCCTACCTGGGGGAGGTCAAGGCCGGCAAGGTGGTCTACGAGAGCGGCGGGAAGTTGGTGGCCGAGGAGCTGCTGCTGGAGGTGAACGAGACCCCCGTGGCCGGCCTCACCATCCGGGATGTGCTGGCCGTCATCAAGCACTGCAAAGACCCCGTCCGGCTGAAGTGTGTCAAGCAAGGTAAGGCCGGGGACGGGGACGGGGACGGGGACGGAGACGGGACGGGCCGGGCAGGACAAGGGACCGTGGGGTGGGTGGGGGGGGGGGTCGTAGCATCCGGAGACCAACTTTGCGACTTTCCCGGAGGGGTGCGCTCTGCGGCAGTGGCGGGGGAAGTCGAGCGGCCCAGCACGGCGAAGGCCGGGGAGGGGGGTGTCTCTGTGTTTGGTAGGGAGGGGGTGTCTCTGTGACCGGTGGGGAGGGCGTGTCTCTGTGTCCGGTGGGGAGGGCGTGTCTCTGTGTCCGGTGGGGAGGGGGGTGTCTCTGTCCGGTGGGGAGGGGGGTGTCTCTGTGTCTAGTGGGGAGGGGGGTGTCTCTGTGTCTGGTGGGGAGGGGGGTGTCTCTGTCCGGTGGGGAGGGGGGGTGTCTCTGTGTCTAGTGGGGAGGGGGGTTGTCTCTGTGTCCGGTGGGGAGGGGGGTGTCTCTGTGTCCGGTGGGGAGGGGGTATCTCTCTGTGTCCGGTGGGGAGGGGATGTCTCTCTGTCCGGTGGGGAGGGGGTGTCTCTGTGTCTGGTGGGGAGGGGGGCCGAGCCGGGGAAACGGAAGCTCCTCTCCTCCTGTAACCCCCACCCCCACCCTCATTGCTTCTGCGAGCGAGCGCGTGTCCTGGGCCCAAGGCCTCTGAGCGCGTGCAGAGCGCTCGCCTTGCCTCCGGGAGCAAACGGGGCAGACTTTGAGGGCTCGAGGGAGATTCAAAACAAAAACAAAAACCCAACTCCGCTCAACTTTTGGGAGTCGTTTGTGTGTGTGCGGTGTGGTGTGGTGTGGTGTGTGTGCGCGCGCCGGGCCGGGAGGCACCGTCCCTCTTTTACAGGATTCCCGCAAGGGAATTCCACGCCAGGAAAAAAAAAAGGGGTGGGTGGGTGGGTTGGGGGGGGGAGACAATCTATAGGATTGCTCTGCGCTGCTTTGAACTCGACCGGCTGGACTTGGCGCTGAATCTGGATGGGGGGGGGGGTTTCCGAGGAAAACCGGCTTTGGCTTTTGCGCGGGAACGGGGGGGGGCATGTGTGTGTGTGTGTGTGTGTGTGTGTGTGCGTGCGTGGATGCACCAAGAATGGAATATGCTTCAATTAAAAGGGTCCCTTTGCAAAGCAACGACTTTAGGGAGGAATTGGCAACTTGGCAAAGAAGACGCAACCAGGACTAGGAACCCGCTCGTTAGTCGTAGTCTGCAGGGGTGGGTGGTAATTATTCCCAAAGTAGCATTCCAGTTAAGGGGAAGGGGGGAAGCTTGATTGAATGGGCTTTCCCCCTGGATCTTGCGGGCCAGGCTTTTCCCCAAAGAAGCTGCATTGCACAGTTCTTCAGCCGGTTGCAATTCTGCAGAAGTCCTGGGTGCTTTTTATCACGACTTGGGTCGCTCTGGTTTGGGACCTATTCAAAGGATGCCAATTTTCAGTCGGCCTTCAGAACTGGAACGTCAGGCTTGGCACTTGAGTGGTGGGGTTGGACTAGATGACCTAGGACAGTGGTTCTCCACCTGTGGGTCGGGACCCCATTTGGGGGTCGAATGACCATTTCACAGGGGTCGCCAAACAACGCAGTCCGCCATTTTTTTCCCCTTTTCCTTAGCTGTGCTACTCCCTTTTATTCTATTGGCTTTTGAAAGCCAATAGAATAGACTCTCTTGAATAGAGTCTAATTCTATTGGCTTTCAAAAGCCAATAGGAATTGTCCAGGCTGTCTCTGCCCTGCTGAGCCCGCCAAAAGTCCCATTCTGCAAACGGTGCTGCACCAGTTGAGTAGTCCTCGACTTACGACCGGTTGAGTAGTCCTCGACTTAACGACCGGTTGGGGGTTGGGGCATTAAAAAGGTTGAGAACCACTGGCCTAGGAGATCCCTTCCGAGTCTGTTATTCTGTTAAAAAAATCCCCACATTTGCCTCCGGTGTCTCCTGTCTCGTCTTCTGCCCCCTCATGGTAGTCTGGATATTGCAAGCCAGGTTGGGTAATCCTGGTTTTTCACTTTAATTTTTAAACTTTAGAGAAGTTAACGAAACGTTTAACTGAAAAAAAAAAAACGCTGGCAGCAAAGGTTTTCTTTTGGTTTTCTTGTGTTGCAGTCTCCCTGCGGTGCTAGAGCTGCCAAAAATGTGGAGTTTGCAAATTGTAATTAAGCATTTTGCTGGAAGTATTCTTGTTATTCTTCCAATACTTACCCAAGACTATTGAAAGCGTTTTCCATTCTCGAGCTGCAGTCAAAGGCCATAATAAGTCTTAATGTCAGAATGACTTTGGGTTTCTGCAGCTACCTGACTTAAGGTGCAGCTTTTCAAAACTTAAAAGTACTTTACCGTCAAACCACATCCCCGTTAGTAAATGGCTACGGTTTGTGTTGATTTCAAGAAAGTAGCTTGTTAAAGAATCCGTGCTTCCCATTCTGTATTTGAATAGTTCAGAGAAATCCTAGGACAGTGATGGAGAACCTATGGCACGGGTGCCAGAGGCAGCACTCAGAGCTCTCTCTGTGGGCACACGTGCCGTTGCCCCCAGCCTTGCCTCCCCCTGTGACCCCCTCCTCTCCAGCAGCCCCCCTGGAGGAGGGTTGCCCCCGAGCGTGGCCCACGTGGAGCAGCGCAGCCAAGGACATGGCAGCCAGGCAGCGTAGATAAGACTGCCCTCACGCCCCATCATGCACAGTTGATGCTGCGGGGTGCGGGCAGAGGGCGTGGCTGCCATGGCACTGCTGGGCTGCCTGGGCGAGCTGCGGTGGGCCCTGGAGGTGGTGAGTGGCCCTGTGGACAGGCGGGGTGGGAGTGGGGGCGGGGCAGGGGATTAAGCGGGGGTGGGGCCAGTTTTGGGGCACTCGATCTCTAAAAGGTTCACCATCACTGTCCTAGGAAATTAGGCAACAAGGATGGTAGCCATGAACTATGTAATCTGAAAACTGATCTCAGAGATTAGAGTCCTAAATCAAGAAAAGAATAGTTTTATTAATTCAGATTATATATATATTTAAATAAATCCAAACATTGGTAACATAGAGATGAGCAGTGTGGTGACCTAGTGGCAAAGACGCTCCCTCCCACAAAGGTTGAGAGTTCTGTCCCAGGTAGTGGCAGATGTTTTTCTTCTAGGACAAGGGGTCTTCAACCTCGGCAACTTTAAGACGTGTGGACTTCAACTCCCAGAATTCCTCAGCCAGCTTGGCTGGCTGAGGAATTCGGGGAGTTGAAATCCACACGTCTTAAAGTTGCCGAGGTTGGGGACCTCTGTTCTAGGATACAAAGAAAAAAATATCTACTGCGGACTCTGTGTAGCATCAGGAAGGGCATCTGGCTAGTAAATGCTCAGCTCCATCCAGCCACCCCAACTCTACCCCAAATTAAGGGATTACAGAGTCGCAAAAGGGACTTTATTAATAACTGTCGAGGATGAAACTTTGGCAGCTACGTGCCTGTGTGTTTCAACTTGCCTTTAGATTAAGGGGGAGGGGGAGGTGTTACTTTCAAGTGGGTTAGATGGAGAAACGAAACTTCTACGATTCAGCTGAAGACCATGAAAGCCTGAAGCCTTTTCAAGGACATCAGAACAGGTGTAGATTTGAAGCAGATGGTTCCCATAACAAAGTGAACTTGCTAAATATGGACTACGTAAGACGTTGGGGCTTTGGCTGGGGAAATTATTGTTTAAGTCCAGGAATTAGTGTTGGAACCTCAGAGTTAGTTTTGCTTCAACATAACCATGCAGTGTATTCAATAAACAGTAAGATTTTCGGAGACAGAATGAACCTGGAGTTTTATTTGGATTCTAGAGCTGGATGTTGACGTTAACCTATAAAATCTGACAATTGCTGAACAAGGGAGAGGCCCAATTTAACTGAAGAAATTGTGGCTTAATGTTGTTGCTATGATTTCTCTTAAAATCATGCTTAGCATTGTTCAAGAAAATCCTTAAGACATGAAGTAATGTAAAAATTAATATTCTCAGTTTCATGTTTATTATTAGCTTGGAATAGATAAACCCAAAGATTAGAATGGAAAGGTGCTATCAATGCAGTTATATGGTAATTGTTAGATTTCTTTTGGATTTTCTGAATGTTTGTATATTTTTTTTACACTGAATGTTACAAAAGTTTCACATGGGCTGCAGTGATGCGTAAAGAAACTTTTGAGCGAACAACTAACAACAAAGCTGACTTCTCTTTTGATTTATTTCATAAATAAAGTCATCCAACATTCAACAGGCCAGGGTCAAAAAATAATTGCCCTTTTTGTCGGACAATTCAATTAAAAGTAGACTAAGATTCATTGATTAATTGGATGGTTGGTTAGTTGGTTGATTTTGTGCCATCAGGGCTTGTTTGACTCAACTCCTCCCCATATAAAAATCACAGACGTTGGTAGGTGGGAAATTTTCACCGTGTAAATTCTAGACTTACCACCTTCTTTGCTCAAAAGAAGTTTCCGAAGTGTTCTGTGAACAACAAAAATAGGTAGTCCTCAGTTTACAATCACTTTTTATTGTCTTTATTTGTAACTGTTCTTCTGGCCAATATTGGAAAGCTGACAAAAATGGTGATATGTGGAATCCTGCCCACATGTCTAGGGAAAAAAAAGGTTTGTTAGTTTATTGATTAGCCCCTAGGCCAGGGGTAGGCAACCTTGGCTCATTTATGACTCATGGACTTCAACTCCCAGAATTCCTGAGCCAGCCATGCTGAGGGGAAAGGGAGAGGTTTCCAAAATGAGCCATGTTGGCTCAGGAATTGTGGGAGTTGAAGTCCATGAGTCATAAAAGAGCCAAGGTTGCCTACCCCTGCCCTAGGCCGTTTCCACATACAGAATTCCAAACACAAAGTATTAATAAAAATCCCATAAAAATAAGTTAAAATGAAATTGGAGTAAATAAATTTAATATATGCAATAGTGGGGATTATCTGTGGCTCGGGGGGAGAATGAGGGTGGAGGTTTGTTCTCCGAGCTTGTGGGTTGGTTTCCAAACATTTCGTTACCAGGCTAGGTAACATCTTCAGTGGAGTTTGGGGCAGGGGCCTTCAAACTTGGCCCTTTTATGACTTGTGGACTTCAACTCCCAGAATTTCTCAGCCAGGCACACTGGCTGAGGAATTCTGGGAATTGAAGTCCACGAGTCATGAAGAGGCCATAGTTCCCCCATGCTGGCTGAGGAATTCTGGGAGTTGAAATGCACAAGTCATAAAAGGGCCATGGTTCCCCCATGCTGGCTGAGGAATTTTGGGAATTGAAGTCCACAAGTCATAAAAGAGCCAAGTTTGAAGACGCTTGCTTTAGGGGATCTCAATGTTCTTCTGTTTATAAGGGTTTCAGGTGTGGTTGTGTCAAATGAGGGTCTTGTGATGGGTCAGGTGTGAGTCATCAGTCAGTCTTGTGATGGGTCTTGTGACGGGGAGGTTACCTCAGGTTAGGATTATTCTGTCAACAGACACATTACCTGACAACCAGCCTACAAACTGCTCAGAACCCAAATCAACGATACAGCCCACCAGAGATGGCACCAATCCCAAACCATCCCCCCTCCCACCAGTGGTTCACCTCCCAAGGACCCTCACCTGATATGAGTGACTTATGACACTTATCACACTTACGGCCATGGCAGCATCCCCACATGGTCACGTGATCAAAATTCAGACGCTTGGCAGCTGACTCGTATTTATGACGGTTGCAGTGTCCCAATTCCAGCAACCGTTCCTTATATGTTTTAGCCTCCAGTCCCCCAATCATCTCTGTTGCTCTTCTCTGTACTCTTTCTAGAGTCTCAACATCTTTTTTTACATCGTGGCGACCAAAACTGGATGCAGTATTCCAAGGGTGGCCTTACCAAGGCCTTGTAAAGTGGTATTAACACTTCGCGTGACCTTGATTCTATCCCTCTGTTAATGCACTTAAACAAGCCTGGCTTAAGCAATGGAAATTTGGGCCCTAAATTATGTTTGTAAGTCAAGGACCGCCTACACTAGTTTCACACTGGGACATCACATCAGAGACTGGATGATTTTGTGAAATATATGGCACCACTACCAAACTTTAAAGGTGTTTTTTTCACCCAGATTTCCTTTATAAGGGGGAGAGGAGGCCCACAGGAAGCTGTAATAAAAAGAAGCGATAAAGATATGCAAAAAATCCAAAACGGGTTGGATAGGTTTTTACAGAATTGTAGATGAGAGAAGCTTAATTCCTGGTAACTTCTAGTGTCAAAGTTTAAGCTATTTTCTCTGGCTAATTACTTGCGATAAATCTCCGCTTTCTCATGACTCAGAGAGTGGAACGGATCCAAAGTTTGAATTGAGTATTTTTGATTCTACTTCGCTGTCTCATCTAGTAAGGTCAAGCTGTTAAAATGATTATGGCTTGCTTTTTTTTTTTGTGCAGAAAATCATGCTTTTGGGAAGCTTTAGACTCCTTCAACAATAGATGGGATTTCTTTATTCCATCTAATTTCTTTATCGCTTGTAGCGGGAAGGGAGGGCACGATGTTAGGAAGAGAGTTACTCATTCAGCAAAAATTTGCATGCGATGGACAACATTTTACATCACCCCCTGCTTATAATGGAAGAACAGAATAAGTGAGTTGGAAGGGACCTTGGAGGTCATCTAGTCCAACCCCCTGCTCAGGCAAGAAACCCTGTACCATTTCATACAAATGGTTGTCTAATCTCTTCTTAAAAACCTCCAGTGTTGAGCATTCACAAGTTCTGGAGGCAGAAAAACTAAGACATACCCAATTCCTTCGTTCTTCATGTGTTTTAGCCTTCAGCCCCCTATGTCATTTCATATAGATGGCTGTCCGGTTTTTTCTTTGATGGAGCACCCATAACTTCTGGAGGCAAGTCGTTCCACTGATTTATTGTTCTCGCTTTTAAGAAGTTTCTCCTTAATTCCAGGTTGTTTCTCTCTTTGATTATTTTCCATCCATTGTTTCTTCTCTTGCCTTCAGATGCTTTGGTTAAGTTTCCACCCATTTTTCTTCTAATTTCTTTATAGCTGTAGCCTTGTTCACTCAATAATACTATTTTACATCGCTTTCTGGGCGACCAGTCAACTCTTTGCACCATTGCTTTAATTTTATGACGTTTTACAAGCTCACTAAATGAAAGAACACACACAAAAAACCCCTCAGCAAACTTGATAACAATCATATAACACACTGATAAATGTCCTCCTCTCAGCTTCAATGCATGACATCAATCCCTGAATCCTACTGTGATCTGATTGGCTCATGGCCAAAACAAGATGACACCCGATTGGCTCTCTAAATACTCATGCTCATTGGCTACAATCAGATGAAGGAAACCTACCTGAGATCAACCTGAGCAAGTTGTGCTTCCTTTTTCTGTACTTTTCACAGTACAGATAATTGAACAAACTTTGTTGCATTACATTCTTGATTAAATTATCTTTCCATTGATATATAATTTTATGGCACTACTCCCCCCAAAAAAGTGTTAATACCACTTTACAATGCCTTGGTAAGGCCACACTTGGAATACTGCATCCAGTTTTGGTCACCACGATGTAAAAAAGATGTTGAGACTCTAGAAAGAGGACAGAGAAGAGCAACAAAGATGATCAGGGGATTGGAGGCTAAAACATATGAAGAATGTTTGCTGGAATTGGGTATGTCTAGTCTAGTGAAAAGAGGGACATGATAACATATATACCTGAGTGATTATCTAGTCTAGTTTAATGAAGAGAAGGACGAGGGGGAACATGATAGCAGTGTTCCAATATCTCAGGGGCTGCCCCAAAGAAGAGGGAATCAAGCTATTTTCCAAAGCGCCTGAAGGCAGGACAAGAAGCAACGGGTGGAAACTAATCAAGGAGAGAAGCAACCTAGAACTAAGAGAAATCTCCTGACGGTTAGAACAATTAACCAGTGGAACAACCTGCCTCCAGAAGCGGTGAATGCTGTAACACTGGAAGTTTTTAAGAAGAGACTGGACGACCATTTGTCCGAAATGGTATAGGGTTACCTGCCTGAGCAGGGGGTTGGACTAGATGACCTCCAAGGTCCCTTCCAACTTTGTTTGTTGTTGTTGTTGTTGTTATTATTCTCCTCAAAAATACACTTTTCCCAAAAGGTTTCCACAACTGTGGCCATTCCTGTATCTGTGGTGCTTTTTTGCAGTATCAAAAGTGACTTCCTGCCTGAGGGAGGAATATGGGATTGCTTGCTTTTTACGATCTCAGTTGAACGTTTTTTGAGAAAGGTAACTTTTCTGGTAATAGCAGAAATTAAGGGAACAGCAGGATTTAAACTATCTCACAAAAGGAAGTTTTCCCTGTTTATATATAGCTGAGTGGCGGCAAAAGCCTGCCATCTTTGAAATGTCTTTCAAGTCACTTGGCATCCTGCAGTGTTCAAAGCTGTCATTACCCTCTCACTTACCTGGAAAAACTCTGACAATATTTGTCCCATTAATGGTCTTTTTTTCCCCTGCTATTTCTGACTCACTGGTCAAAGGAGGGACAACTGTCAGTCTTTTCAATAGCAGCCATACAGCTAAAAAAAAAATCCACTTTATCTTTTTTCCTGCCTGCTTACTTCAACCCATCCCTATTTATTCCTTGTCTCCCTGGATAAATCAGTGTTGTTCACTCAAGAATCTTCAGTAAATCTAGCCAGGCTAACTTTCTTGGGATACGTCTTTATATTATTTTGTATTGTAGTATATTTATATACCTCACTTATGTATTTATTTAGATTTTTATTCTACCTTTTCCTTTACTCCCTATTGTTTCCATTTATTTATACCAGGGGTCTTCAGACTTGGTCCTTTTATGACTTGTGGACTTCAACTCCCAGAATTCCTCAGTCAGCGTGCCTGGCTGAGGAATTCTGGGAGTTGAAGTCCACAAGTCATCAAAGGGCCAAGTTTGAAGACCCCTGATTTACACCATTGGGAATTGATGAATGGATGGATTTTGGCTTTTTAAGGACTACTTTGCACCTAGATTGCTTTATTAGTAGTAGTAGTATTAAGAATTTACTAGGAATTTATAATTAGTATTATAGGTATTTGTACGGCTTTATAAAGCCTTAGTAAGACCACACTTGGAATCCTGCATCCAGTTTTGGTCACCACAAAATAAAAAAGATGTTGAGACTTTGGAAAAAGTGCAAAGAAGAGCAACAAAGATGATTAGGGGGCTGGAGAGTAAAACATATGAAGAACGGTTGCAGGAACTAGGTTTGTCTAGTCTAGTGAAAACAAGGACTGGGATGACATGATAGCAGTCTTCTAATATTTAAGGGGCTGTCATAAAGAAGAGGGGGTCAATCTATTTTCCAAAGCACCAGAAGGCAAGACAAGAAACAATAGATGTCAAGGAGAGAAGCAACCTAGAACGAAGGAGAATTTTCCAAATGTGAGAACAATTAATCAGTGGAACTGCTTGCCTCCAGATGTTGTGGATGCTCCATCACTGGAGGCTTTTAAGAAGAGACTGGACAGCCATTTGTTGGGTATGGTACAAGGTCTTCTGTCTGAGCAGGGCGTTGGACTAGAAGACCTCCAAGGTCCCTTCCAATTCTGTTATTCTGCTTTGCAACTTGCCCTGTGTTTAATCACCTATGCCTGAGGCAGGGGTAGGCAACCTTGGCTCTTTTATGACTTGTGGACTTCAACTCCCAGAATTCCTGAGCCAGCCTGGCTCAGCTTGGAAACCTCTCCCTTTCCCCTCAGCATGGCTGGCTCAGGAATTCTGGGAGTTGAAGTCCACCAGTCATAAAAGAGCCAAGGTTGCCTACCTCTGGCCTAGGCCTAGGCCGCTTTATGACTCTGGACTTCAACTCCCAGAATTCCTCAGCCAGCATGGCTCAGCTTGGAAACCTCTCCCTGTCCCCTCAGCGTGGCTGGCTCAGGAATTCTGGGAGTTGAAGTCCAGGAGTCATAAAAGAGCCAAGGTTGCCTACCCCTGGCCTAAGGAAAGGAAACAGGAGCTGCCGTCCTTCGTTCCCATTAATTCACAGTACGGAAAGCCTTCTCCAAGATGAAAGCAGAAGAAAAGGGGGCAGCAACTTAGCTTTTTAAGGAAATCTCCCTATGAGAAGTAAGAATATAGAACTTAGACTGGACTGGGTTTTCAAATAGCAGAAAACAGACATGTCCTTCTCAGATATTCTGCTATGTGAAAATTCAGTCTGGTCTAAGTTCTATATATTATTCTTTATGCATGCATAAAATATGTTCTCAATGATTTTTTTTTTCCCCTTGGCAGACTGGATAGCAAAACAAAGATGCTCAGTAGATATTGCCCATGTAGCTTCCTTCTCTGTGGTTTGTAAAATTTGCTAGAGGAAGGTTAATGAATGCATTATCATAAATTCTGCATAAATTTACCGATGATCTTTCGGTAAAACCCTGTCCTGTAGACAGTAAATTAAAACAGCACGACCTTGATGTTGAGTTGAGTTGGCCATGTGACTATTTTGGTTCCTTTTTTCATAGAAATACGCATGTCAAAATAAAGTAGAAAGATGAAATGCCTGGGGGGGGGTGTTTTCCATTTCTTATATACTGTTAACGATCCTTGAATATATGTTCTGTTCTTGAAAGCGCTTACAAATTAATAGTCAGGCGGAAATGAAGCAGTGTCCTTTGGCTCATAATAGTTTGCTGAACACTTTGGCAGAAAAAGAAAAAAAAATAATAATGTGTGTTGAATCCTCGGTGATTTTTTCCCCCTGGCAGATTCAACTTTACAAATTGTTAAAAAAAAAAAAAAAAGGCCTTAAAGATTTCAAGTGGGTTATAAAAATGACCTTTAGTCTCTTAACGAGGTTGATATTATAAGAGTTAATCTTATTCATGCAGTGGCAGTTAGGTTTCTCTTTTAAAGTTTTTTTTTCTTTTTAAGAGGAACTATAAGCAGTGATGGCGAACCTTTTAGAGACCGAGTGCCCAAAGTGCAACCCAAAACCCACTTATTTATCGCAGGGTGCCAGGTGGGCGTGGCCCACCGTCTGGGCGTGGCTGTGGTGGTCATGGCAGACTGGGTGGGTGTGGCCAAGGTGGGCGTGGTCACCTCGATGTTTCTCGTGGGGAGGGATGCCTGTGGGGGACGGGCAGGGTTGGGGGAGATCCAGGGGGTCTCTGGCAGGTGGGGCGGTGGGCAGGAAGCTCGTCCTGCGGGATGAGGCAAGGCAAGATGAGGCAGGGCAGGGGTGCCATTGTCACAGGGCAAGGCAAGGCAGCGGCCGGGGCTGCTGCTGCCTGACACCATCGGCCCCCCCACATGGGGGGGCCGATGGTGTCCGTCAGCAGCCACAGCCTGCCGGCCCCTCGACCGGCACACTCTGGGGCTCCACAGCCCACCGCTAGCAGTTTAGAGAATCCGCCTCTGAGCTGGACAGCCGGCCAACAGCTGAGGAGGCGATGCAGTGGGTTGTGCCCAGAAGAGGGAGAGCATGCAAGCCAAGAGGGAGGGGATGGGGGGAGGGAAACCAGCCATGCTGGGATGCATCCGGCCACGTGGGATCTCAGCGAGTTAGCAGGCGGTTGGTTGAAGAGGGACAGTTGCTATCTCTGGCGCATGGCACGCGTGCCCACAGAGAGGGCTCTGAGTGCCACCTCTGGCACGTATGCCATAGGTTCGCCATCACTGAACTACAGGCATTTCAACAAAACCTGCATCAAAGTGTAGGAAATTCATTTGAAAGTTCATTTTGAGAAAGCACCACACCTTTTGCGTATAGTCTTAACTAAAAAAGTAAATTAAATGAAGGCATCACCCGGTAAAGGTTCTACGTGATTTGAAACTTTTACTGGCTCATGCAAAACTAGGAAAAGTTCACTGCCTGCCTTTTTATGGATTTATTGCATTCATGATGAGATTCAGATATTCCTTAGATCTGAATAGGCTCTGACTGTAGTAGGATTTTTCCATATTGTTTGTGCAATGGGGATGATGGGTCACGTGTGGCTCTGTCAAGTGAGGGTCTTGTAATTTTTTAAAATATATATATATATTCAAGAATATTGGTAAAAAATGCGACTCCCAGGCATAATTATGAATAAAAGAATAAAATATGATCACCGGGAGGGTTAAAATAAGAATACTTTACTAAAAATATATTTATACTAAAAAGTTGCCAAGCTTTCGCTGGGGGAACTCCCCAGCATCATCAGGGCTAAAAGGCCATTACAATAAAGGTGGTTTAAGTAGGTTCAAGTAACGTTTGCGCACGGCTCCTAGATCGTGTTACTGGCCCTGATTGGCCAGCTGATAACCAAGATGTGTCTATAACATTATGTTCTTCTCTTCGGATCTTCTCTTATCATCCGAAGAGAAGAACATAATGTTATAGACCAGTGATTCTCAACCTTTCTAATGCCACGACCCCATAATACAGTTCCCCATGTTGTGGTGACCCCCAACCACTTATACATCACTGGGTGCCAGGGGCATGGCCAAAGAAAACGGGGAAAAAATGGCGGACAGCCTTGTTTGGCGACCCCCGTGAAATGGTCATTCGACCCCAAATGGGGTCCCGACCCACAGGTTGAGAACCACTGTTATAGACACATCTTGGTTATCAGCTGGCCAATCAGGGCCAGTAACATGGTCTAGGAGCCGTGCGCAAACGTTACTTGAACCTACTTAAACCACCTTTATTGTAATGGCCTTTTAGCCCTGACGATGCTGGGGAGTTCCCCCAGCGAAAGCTTGGCAACTTTTTAGTATAAGTATATTTTTAGTAAAGTATTCTTATTTTAACCCTCCCGGTGATAGATAGATAGATAGATAGATAGATAGATAGATAGATAGATAGATAGATAGATAGATAGATAGATAGATAGATATACACACACATACACACACACACACACACACACACACACACACACACATATTATTCAATAAACTTATTAGACCACTGAGTTCAACAGCCTCTTTGTGGTTTTCTGGAAGGCATAGTATCAAAGTTAAAATAAAAACAATTTTAGGAGCAATTGTAAAACAATTAAAATTACAGCGGGCAATTCATTTTATAGGAATGCAGTTATTTTATTCACAAAACGTGCCTTTGTGGCCTTCTTGAAAATTGGAGCCAGAACCCCAACTGTAAAGCATACCTCATACAGAATTGGTTTTATTGCTTTATTTTAAACATTTAAAGCGAGCAAACAAACAAATAAATATGCGTAATCATATACTGCATTTACTGGAGGCCAACAACAGTCCCTAGGGAATGCAAGCTATTAAAATGGTATTATTATTATTATTATGCCGCTAGTTGAATTGCATAAGAGATGTTAGAATAATGTATGTGAGATCAATTATTCTGAGAAGTCCTTAGAGACATGAACGTAACAAGATATATGTATGAGGTGTATAATCGTTCAGGGCTTTGGATTCAATTATAGCGTTGTGGCTTGGGGTGTGTAGGCAATGAATGTGCTCTTTAAAGCATCTCTCTTCCTCTCCCTCTCTCTCCACCCTCTCTCCCTCCACCTCTCCCTCTCCCCTCTCTCTTCTCCCCCTCTCCCCCTCTGTCTTCTCCCCCTCTCCTCTCTTTCTCCCCCTCTCCCTCTCTTCTCTCTTCTTTTCCTCTCCCTTCTCTCTCCTCTCCCTCTCCCCCTCTTTCTTCTCCCTCTCTCTTCTCTTTCTTTCCCTCTCCCTCTCCTCTCTCTTCTTTTCCTCTCCCCCTCTCTCTCCTCTTCCTCTTTCCCCTCTCCCTCTCCCCCTCTCTCTCCTCTCCCTCTCCCCCTCTCCTCCCACCTCTCCCTCTCCTCTTCCTCTCCCCCTCTCTCTCCCCTCTCTTCTCCCCTCTCTCTCCTCTTCCTCCCCTTCTGTCTCCTCCCCCTCTCCCCTTTTCCTTCCCTCTCCCTCTCCCCCTCTGCCTCCTCTCCCTCTCCCCCTCTCTCCCTCTCCCCTCTCTCCTCTCCCTCTCCTTTTCCTCTCCCCCTCTCCTCTCCCTCCCTCTCCCCCTCTCCCTCTCCTCTCTCTTCTCTCCATCTCCTCCTCTCCCTCTCTCTCTTCTCCTCTCCTCTCCCCTCTCTCTCCCTTCCCCTTCCCCTCTCTCTCCTCTCCCTCTCCTTTTCCTCTCCCCCTCTCCTCTCCCTCCACCTCTCCCTCTCCCCCTCTCCCTCTCCTCTCTCTTCTCTCCATCTCCTCCTCTCCCTCTCCCTCCTCTCCCTCTCTCTCTTCTCCTCCTCTCCTCTCCCCTCTCTCTCCTTTCCCCTTCCCCTCTCTCTCCTCTCCCTCTCCTTTTCCTCTCCCCCTCTCCTCTCCCTCCCTCTCCCCCTCTCCCTCTCCTCTCTCTTCTCTCCATCTCCTCCTCTCCCTCTCTCTCTTCTCCTCTCCTCTCCCCTCTCTCTCCCTTCCCCTTCCCCTCTCTCTCCTCTCCCTCTCCTTTTCCTCTCCCCCTCTCCTCTCCCTCCACCTCTCCCTCTCCCCCTCTCCCTCTCCTCTCTCTTCTCTCCATCTCCTCCTCTCCCTCTCCCTCCTCTCCCTCTCTCTCTTCTCCTCCTCTCCTCTCCCCTCTCTCTCCTTTCCCCTTCCCCTCTCTCTCCTCTCCCTCTCCCTCTGTCACACATAAATGCATATCCTTTTGCACAAGGAATACAAATCTCTTTATGCAAACATTAAGAAAGCATGGCCCTTTAAAGGGTTGCGTGCGCGTGCACACACACACACACACACACGAAATTTCCTAATAGTGAGAGCAATGAACCAATGGAACAACTTGCCTCCAGACGTTGTGGGTGCTCCATCACTGGAGACTTTTAAGAAGGGACTGGACACCCATTTATCTGAAATGGCATAGGGTCTCCTGCTTGAGCAGAGGGTTGGACTAGATGACCTCCAAGGTCCCTTCCAGCTCTATTATTCTTCCTTCTGTGCTCTGTGTTCTAAGTCTACAAAACCCAAGCATCTTTCTGGAATGAAATGAAAAGCATTGTCTAACCTTAAGGTACATGGCCATAGATAATGCAGCATATTATTGAAACACGCTGTCTTCAGGCCTTCCCTCAAACTCCACCCTGAAGAAGCAATATTACTAATCCCACAGCCTACACATTCCTTTGTTTTGTGATGGTTGGTTTGCTGTGGGCTGCAGTGCTGGCCTGCTCTACAAAGCCAATTCCATCTCTCAGATTTGAGTCTATGTGTAAAGAACAACTAGCTTGAGAAACAAGCAAGCCAGCATTTGAGGTAGCCTGGAAATCCCTGTTGAGTTGGACCAAAGGCACAGCTGGGGTGTTTTATTCAGGAGAAAATGGTTGAACAATGAAATTTAGTAGACATGCGAAACGAATGCGAATGGCCTTAATATTCATTACATTTCTTATGATATCAAGATTAAGACTAATTCAACTAAAAATCGTTTTTCAGGTTGATGGAATGTTCCAGAGATATTTAAAAATGTCAAATTCTTATTCTGGGGGGTGGGGGAAAGTGACAAATGGGTAATGGGAAACTTACTCATATATAGATCAATGTTGACCATTTGATTTGATACTTATAAATTGGACAATATGACCTTACATGCCTCAATACATTTTAAAGATGTGAGTGTATAAACATAGAGTGATAAATAAACTTAGCGTTCACTGTGATGGAGTGAAGAATTACAGATTGATCCACCCTGAGGGATAGGAAGCAAAGACACTTTCCAGTATTGAAAAGATAGTTTGATCTTAGTTTTACGTTCTTGGGTCGCAGAATTATGCTGTGATCCATTTATGTGTTGTCTTGTTACTGCCATAACAGAAAATGAGTGAGTATTATTTCATTTTGCTTCAAGGTTTAATGTTCTACTTCCAAAAAAGCCTGAATGATTTCTTATATTCAATCTGATATATATATATATATTTGTTATTTATTTTTGTCCATTTCATTTTGTGTGTTCTTTTCTTTCCCGTTCTTTTTTTTTTTTTTTTTTGCACTAAATCAGCAAAATGGGGAAAAAGGAAATAAATAAAGCTCCTATTTGTTTTTGGTCAATGACTCAAGGTTTTGGCTCTTGATAGTTTGAATCTTGACTTTGAGTAAATCTTGACTTATTTTTAAAGCCAAGTTTTCTGGTCTTGGTTCTTTATTAGAACCTGGAGCTGATTTAGTGTATGTAGTAAGTTTAAAGAAAATTAAATGTACTGTAGTTTTAGTCTCTTGCTTCCCCCTTTTTTTTTCACAGAAATTAATGAAAGTTATCATCCCACGGTAGATAAGTTGATTGCTACTCAGAGTGTATGTCAAAGGGAGGTAAATATATTTGAGAAGAAACATGAGAACACAATGGGTCTGCTGGACAATCCCAATCACCAAACCAATCACCGAGTCAATACGTTTGACCTAGAATAGGGATAGGCAACCTTGTCACTTTTATGAAAAGTCTTCATCATGGTTCAGTCCAAGCCGGGAATAAACAACGTGGCGACTGCTTTAGAAAGAAAGTTGCAGTTTATTGAAGAGGAGAGCCAGACAGGAAGATGGCTCTGGAAGAAAAGAGAAAAGGGGGAGAGAGCACATGTAGGGAGTGGGTTTTTATACCCTCTGGAGCCTTTTGTTTGGATTTGTTTTCTGTTCCTGTTTGAGGCTTTGTATTTTCTGTGTCATGTATTCTGACCTGAATCTGGGTGTGCCCTTTGGCATCTGTGAGTTAATCCTATTATGTTCTGTCTTAGGCTTTGGGTAGGGTATGTAGATTTTAGGTGTGTTTATCTTCCTAAGCAACAGCGTGAGTGCCCACAGACAGGGCTCTGAGAGGGCTCGTGCCATAGGTACACCATTACTAGAATAGGAGTGGAGTGGAGTGGAGTGGAGTAGAATAGAGTAGAGTAGAGTAGAGTAGAGTAGAGTAGAGTAGAATGTGGAGTAGAAATAGAAATAGAAATAATACTTTATCTGGCAAAATGCGATTAGACACACAAGTAATTTGTCTCCGGTGCAGAATCTCTCAATGTACATGAGAAGCAGCAGAGTAATCATCATCATCATAATATGATACCAATAAGAGGCGGTAGTAGAGAAGATGAGAAGGATAATAATACTACAGCCATACAACATGGATAAATATACTTAGACAATTAGGAAAACCATAGCCTTCTTCTCTGTTTTACTGGTACCCATTTTTACACAGCTAATAGTGTTGCAGCAAAATTGCCACTCCCTTAAACTTTGACTGGCAACATTAGTGTAATTGCTATATTCTATATCTATGGTATATAGCTTAGAAAAGGAAAAATAATAATAAGGAATTCATGTTCTGAGCAGGAAAACATTCCAGAGGCTAGAAATATGTAGTGGGCTTTTGGGACTGGCATATCTGTAATCCTAAACTGAAGTTATTTAATTTACTATTGTTCTATTAAACCGTGTGTATTTCACATTTTTATTCTTATTTCCAAAATGTCCGAGGCAGCTAAAGCGATAGAAGTTAAAATACATTCACAACATCAAAGACAAAAGATCAAAACAACAACAACAAAAAAAAAAACACGCCAGACCACCCATTGGGTCAGGAAGAACAACAAGAAACTAACAATCAAGAATAAAAACCTTGTACAGACCACAACCACAAATCATTTCAGTATCAGACATGAAATGGGTCTTTTTTCAAAGATCCAAGTGGATGAAACGTGAAGATAACCTTATCCAGAAAAACAGAATAACAGAAGGGACCCTGGAGGTCTTCTAGTCCAACCCCCTGCTCAGGCAAGAAACCCTATACCATTTCAGACAAATGGCTGTCCAATCTCTTCTTAAAAACCTCCAATGTTGGAGCACCCACAACTTCTGAAGACAAGTTGTTTTATTGATTAATTGTTCTCTCTGTCAGGAAGTTTCTCTTTAATTCCAGGTTGCTTCTCTCCTTGATTAGTTTCCATCCGTTGCTTCTATTCTATTCCATCCATCGCTATTTCACCAGCTCCTTGGTGAAATAGATCTTTAAAAGTAATGACTAACAATTTGAAAATGTCATAAAAATATACTGCAGGTCATCCAGAAGTCACCAATGATAGGACACTAGTTAAATTGCAGCTGACATTTTGGAAACGATGGCTTAAAAGTGTGTTTGTGTGTTTTTCAAAGCTGGGTGTTCCTTAAAACAAGCCAGTAATTAAGCCACAAGTAAACACAGATAGAACTAGAGTGAGTTGTTAGGACAGCCCAGGTTTTCCAAGATGGTTCTGGAAAACCACTGCAGCTCAGTGGTTTAGGAACACGACATTTCAAGGACTTTGTCAAACTGGTAACTGTGTTTTGCAAGTTCAGCCTTGTCCCAAAGCTGATCTTTATTTTGTATAACTGATCATGGCTATTTTTCCTGATTGATTAGAAGTCATGGATCTCTTTGTCTAGGGCAGTGATTTTCAACCTTTTTAATGCCGCGACCCCCAACCGGTCGTAAGTCGAGGACTACTCAACCGGTCGTAAGTCGAGGACTACTCAACTGGTGCAGCACCGTTTGCGGAATGGGACTTTTGGTGGGCTCAGCAGGGCAGAGACAGCCTGGACAATTCCTATTGGCTTTTGAAAGCCAATAGAATTAGACTCTATTCAAGAGATTCTGTTCTATTGGCTTTCAAAAGCCAATAGAATAAAAGGGAGTAGCACAGCTAAGGAAAAGGGGGGGGGAAATGGCGGACTGCGTTGTTTGGTGACCCCCGTGAAATGGTCGTTCGACCCCAAATGGGGTCCCGACCCACAGGTTGAGAACCACTGGTCTAGGGAGATTTTCAGTTATCTAGGTCATGGTTGTCTCAAAGGTGCTTTTCCAAAAGGCCAACTTTTGGACTTTCTTGGTTGTTGTTTTTTTTCCTCTTGAAAACCTTTCACTTCTCACCCTAGAAGCTTCTTCAGTTCTTGCATCTTCAGAACCGAAGAAGCTTCAGGATGAGAAGCGAAAGGTTTTCAAAGAAAAAAACCGTGAAAGATTCAGCATCCGGGGTAGTCCTTCACTTTGTTGTTGTTAGTTGCGAAGTCGTGTACGACCCATTGCGACCCCATGGAACACGTTCCTCCAGGCCTTCCTGTCCTCTACCATTTCTGGAGTCCCTTTAAGCTCACGCCTACTGCTTCAGTGACTCCGTCCAGCCACCTCATTCTCTGTCGTCCCGTTCTTCTATTGCCCTCCATCTTTCCCAGCATTAGGCTCTTCTCCAGTGAGTCCTTCCTTCTCCTTAGGTGGCCAAAGTACTTGAGTTTCAACGTCAGGATCTGGCCTTCTAAAGAGCAGTCAGGGTTGATCTCCTCTAGGACTGACCGGTTGGATCACCTTGCAGTCCAAGGGACTCACAGGAGTCTTCTCCAGCACCAGAGTTCAAAGGCCTCCATTCTTTTGCGCTCAGCCTTTCTTATGGTCCAACTTTCACAGCCATGCACTGCAATTGGGAAGTCTTCATGGCCTTGACTATACGCACTTTTGTTGTCTCTGCTTTTTAGTACGCTGTCTAGATTTGCCATAGCTTTCCTCCCCAGGAGCAAGCGTCTTTTAATTTCTTGGTTGCAGTCCCCATCTGCGGTGATCTTGGAGCCCAGGAAAATAAAATCTGTCATTGCCTCCATTTCTTCCCCATCTATTTGCCAGGAATTGAGAGGGCCGGATGCCATGATCTTGGTTTTCTTGACTTATGACCACAAATTTCTATTGCTAAGCAAGACAGTTGTGTTTTGCCCCATTTTACGAACTTTTCTTGCCACAGTTGTTAAGTGAACCCCTGCGGATGTTAAGTTAGTAACACGGTTGTTAAGTGAATCTGGCTTCCCCATTGATTTTGCTTCTCCGAAGGTCTCCAAAGGGGATCACGTGACCCCCCTGGGACACTGCAACTGTCATAAATACCAGTCATTTGCCAAGCATCTGAATTTAGATCACGTGACTGTGGGGATGCTGCAACCATCGTGATTTTGGAAAAACGGTCATAAGTCGCTTTTTCCAGTGCTGCAGTAACTTCAAACAGTCACTAAATGAATGCCTTTAAGACGAGGAACACCTGTACTTTGCTTTTATCTAATTCCTCATGCAAACTCTTCCATATACACAGCTTAATATCTCAGTTATATATTCCGTTATATATTCAAGATGGACAGTCTTTAATATTTATTATAGGGGTGTGGGTCTATACATATGTTGTATATAGTATGTTTAGGAGCGTGTCATGCATGTGTTTCACTTTGAGAGCGGGCAACTAAATTTCATTTTTGATGTGTGCCGTTGTGCCCATAGTAAAAAAAAAATGACAATAAAGGTTATCTTATCTTATCTCTCACCTCTCACCTCTCACCATCTCTTATCATCTCTTATCTCTTATCCTATCCTATCCTATCCTATCCTATACTATACTATACTATACTATACTATACTATACTATACTATACTATACTATACTATCCATCTGTTCAAATTGCTTTAAAAGGATAGGTGATTAGTATCTTCCCGAAGCTTCTGCAATTTATTTTCGATCAACTACTCAAGCACCTAGCCCTGAGTGATTTCAACACAGATTGTATTCTATCCAATTACATTATAATGTTGAGAGTCCTTGAATAAAGATTTTACTTCTTCTTCTTCTTCTTCTTCTTCTTCTTCTTCTTCTTCTTCTTCTTCTTCTTCTTCTTCTTCTTCTTCTTCTTCTTCTTCTTCTTCTTCTTCTTCTTCTTCCTCTTCCTCCTCCTTCTTCCTCTTCCTCCTCCTCCTCCCCTCCTCCTTCCTCCTCATCCTCCTCCTCCTCCTCCTTCTTCTTCTTCTTGTTTTTCTTTAAATTAACTGGCTCGGACTTCTCTCTATCAGAAACTGGAAAAAAAAAAAGAAAGAAAAAGAGAAAAATACAATTTTTCAGCTAGGCTGAGCCAAACCCTCCTCCAGTTCCTTCATTCACCAGGAAGGGCAGGGTTGCATGCACAAATTATTTTCATATGTCTGGATTCTGTCTGCCTCCTCCCGAGTTATTTAAAACAAGAAAACAAATATCTCCCCAAAGTATACCAGAGCAATTCTGTAATCAAGGTGGGGAAAGGGAAAAAAAAAAAACCTTAAGAGAGATTTTATTTATTTAGGACATTTTTTTTTTTGTCTTCGGTCATCCGGTCCTTAAAGTGGCTTACAAGAAAAATAAAAACAGTTTCTTGACTTGCAAAGTTTGGGACTGTTTTGTCTCCACGGAAGTACCAAGAAGCTGGTCCAGTTCTAAATTCATCAATTAATTACCAAATGCGAGGTTTTTTTTAAAAAATATATTAAAACTTCATTAAGAAAATCGTAGTTGTCATCAAAAGGCAGATCAAAAAAAAAAAAAAATAGGAAGCTCAGCACAGTTTATGTAAAGTTACAGTTCCCTGAATAAACTCACATTCACAGGTTGGGCATTTTCCAAGATTCTGTCCTAAACCTAGACACTCAGATCTCAATGATGGTTAGGTGTGTGTGTTTGCATAGCGACGAATGAAGTGTCAGAAGAGCAGTGATGGTGCAGTAGTTCTGATATGGGGATAAAAGAAATCTTGCTGGAAAAATGTATACTCTACAAAGACACCCCCCCAAATTCCAAAATATATATGCTTCTTTCAATTATTTCTTAACTGGATGTTGATTAGGGTTCAATCTTTTCCATACATTTAAGAAAAACAATTTTACTACTCCAGGGGGCACTCTTATTGTACAGACCTGTTGAACTGAAGACTACAAAACCTATCTCCGAAGCCAAGGTGGAGGGAAGGTCTGGTACAGACTGATTCCATTGCACAATAGCAATAACAATAGCACTTAGACTTATATACCGCTTCATAGTACTTTATAGCCCTCTCTAAGCGGTTTACAGAGTCAGCCTGTTGCCCCCCAACAATCTGGGTCCTCATTTTACTGACCTTGGAAAGATGGAAGGCTGAGTTAACCTTGAGTTGGTCAGAATCGAACTCCTGACTCTGGGCAGAGTCAGCCTGCAATAATTCATTCTGCATATTGCACCACCATGGCCCCCTTCCTTCCTTCCTTCCTTCCTTCCTTCCTTCCTTCCTTCCTTCCTTCCTTCCTTCCTTCCTTCCTTCGCACTAGCACTTAGACTTATATACCGCTTCACAGTGCTTTACAGCCCTCTCTAAGCACTTTGCAGAATCAGCAAATTGCCCCCCAACAATCTGGGTCCTCATTTTACCGACCTTGGAAGGGTGGAAGGCTGAGTCAACTTTGAGCCCGTCAGAAACGAACTGCTGGCAGTCGGCAGAGTTAGCCTGCAATACTGCATTCTAGCCACTGGGCCATCATGGCTCCTGATAATGTACCTGCATAGCTGGTGAAAGATATTTCTGCTTCTGCCTCGAAAAAAACTTGATTGTTACAGATGTGTTGCAGATACCAGGATGGCTTGTGAGAATTGGGGATTTAGAATATCAAAACCAAAGGCAGAATTAAAATCTTAGCTTTTTCAGGAAGTGTGGGGGTATGTTGTTTGGGGTGACGCTATGAAGATACAGAAAACTGTTTTATATTTTCTGTACTGTAAAAATATAGGAAACCTGGTTAATGCGTAGTGTTAAGCCATGGCTTCCTGAGTAGTAAGCCAAAGCTTGCAAACCACAATGGCTGGGTTTCCGCAAAAGCTATGCCAACAGCAAAGAAGCCATAATAGGGCTTAGTGCAATGTGTTATGAACCAATGACTTTATTCCTGCATTAGATTATTGGTAAATTAGGATAGTGGCAAAGAATCAGGACCGTGCATAAGTTTCAGTTAAGCTGATTTATTGTTCGTGCCTATCCACAAGAATCTGATCGACTAATGGTAGCGCTAAATTGGCAGTAGATAAGATTTAACGGAATTCAAAGGGAACTGAAGTTGGAGCATTTGTGGACACATAATGATTCTAGGCTAAGTCCTCCCTTGACTCCACCCAAGAGTTTACCTCTTCTTTTCCTACATAATAACCACCTTCTTAGCTTTTTTTAGTAGTATTCTTTTTCTTGTTGTGCCATATCCGTTATCGGACGTTGGCAATCATGTTGGCGATCCTGTTTTTATCAGAAGCCGCACGAAAAAGTGCTGCTGAGTTTTGTCCAAACCAATCCCTTAGATTTTGAAGCCACAATGTTCTTCTTCTGCCTGGACCTCGTTTGCCTTCAATCTTTCCCTGGAGGATTAAATGGAGTATGCCATATTTTTCTGGGTGTCGCATCACATGTCCAAATATTCTAATTTTCATTTTTTAATTGTTTTGATGATTTCCCTTGGCTTTCCCAGGCGGCTTATTACCTCCTCATTTCTGATCTTGTTTAGTAGTATTACTGTATGGTAAATATTTCCCACAAAAATGTGTGAAAAACTGAATTTGTTTATGTCATAAAGGAAAACTGGGTCTGAGGTACATGTTGCTGAGGCCTTCCTAATACTTGGAGTTAATGTAAAAATTAAATTTGAATTTGAATTGAAAGATGATCTAAAAGTACAAATGGTATCTGTTAATGTTCTTTATTACCTCATGAGAATAGTTCAGAAAAAATTGCATTGGAAGAAGGCAAAGGATTTTGATTCACCAGCAATTTATTTCTGGGGTTGACAACAGTTTTCTAAAAATAACTCTGTAAGGAATATTACCAAATTTTGATGCTTTGTACGTATTTATTGTATACCACTTGACCTGCATCCATGACTACAGCTCTAAAGATAGACCATCCTATACTTTGATTTTAAACGCTGAGTTCCTTTGCTATTTCAATCACATATTTGTCATATTATTTATTTATCTTTTCCCTTTTATTTCTTTTCCTGCTATTTAAGCAAAATGTCGGAATTCTGATAAATCAGCACCAACATGACTTTTCTTTGACATATTTTTTTTCTCCCTTCACCATAAAACATAATACAGAAATGAGGGGAATAAAATGATTGGTGGAAATGGTTTCTTAGGAAAAAGAAAGATAAATCAAAATGTTCTCCTTTACGTTAAGCACCAATTTGTAACTACCACTTCCGTGACCGTTTTCGATTCTGAAATTTAGAAAAAAAACACAACGTCTGTGTAAATGTCTATGGAGATGCTTAGTCATCCAGGTCATAGTTATCCCAAGGATTCTTTTTCACAAGGCAACTGGACTTTCTTGCTTTTCTTTGAAGACATTTCGCTTCTCATCCAAGAAGCATCTTCAGCTTCTTCAGAGACTCCCAGTGATGGAGCACCCACAACTTCTGAAGGCAAATTGTTCCACTGGTTAATTGTCCTCACTGTCAGGAAGTTTCTCCTTAATTCCAGGTTGCTTCTCTCCTTGATTAATTTCCATCCATCGTTTCTTGTCTTGCCTTCTGGTGCTTTGGAAAATAAGTTGACCCCCTCTTCTTTGTGGCAGCCCCCCCAAATACTGGAAGACTTCTATCATGTCGCCCCTAGTTCTTCTTTTCTCTAGATTAGCCAAACCCAAATTCTGCAATCTCCCCTTTTGCGATCTTCAGACGAGTCAAAGGGGCAACCAGATTCGCTTAACAACTGTGTCGCTAATTTAACAATGGCAGTGATTCACTTAACAACGGTGGAAAGAAAGGACGCGAAATGGGGCAACGTTCACTTAACAAATGTCTCGCTTAGCAACAGATGTTTTGGGCTGGATTGTGGTCGTAAGTCGAGAACTGCCTGTATTTCCTTAAGTTTTAAGACTTTTTGTTGTATTTATTAACAAAGTAATTACACTGACGTGTATGGCCTTTGTATATATCTTAGAAGCTTTGAATTTTTGAAATGTATTCCTTTGAACACAGCGTCCTCATTTTATGATGGCAAAGTCTTTTCCATTTCTCTGCCTCTAGACTGAGACTCTCGGAAAGACGGAATTTTCATCAGTATTAAATAATTTAGATAATGTTCTGTAGGCCGAGAAAGGATTGTTCATTTATTTTTAATTGCACCCGTTTTTGAATTAATGGTTAAAATTGAAGTACCAAGATCTATGTGGCTCTTTTTTTTTCTTTTTCTTTTTTCCTTTTGAAGTTTGGATCTGCTTATTTATTTTTAGGAACATTAGTGATACTAATTGTGGTTGTAATAGCCGTAAGGAGCATTTTGACTTCCCAGAAGAGTGAACACCAAGGACTTTGCTTTAAGAGGTTCCCAGTTCCAGAGTTGCGTCCAGAATAAATGGATTAAGAGAGGCTTGTACTTGGTGAAACACAGTAGATTTTGGCCTTCTTAGCTACTGACCTGGAAATAGACTCTTTATTCCAGGCCTTCAGATAACGCGTGAAAATTTTTCTGTTTAGTAGACTTTCAATTATTTTAGCACCTAGTGAAGTTAAATATGATCCATGCGATTTTACATGGATTCGGGTTACTATTTATTGTTGTTTGAGGGCAGGGGTCTTCAAACGTGGCCCTTTTATGACTGGTGGACTTCAACTCCCAGAATTCCTCAGCCAGACATGCTGGCTGAGGAATTCTGGGAGTTGAAGTCCACAAGTCATAAAAGGGTCAAGTTTGAAGGTCCCCCCCCCAGAATTCCTCAGCCAGGCACATTGGCTGAGGAATTCTGGGAGTTGAAGTCCACAAGTCATAAAAGGACTGAGTTTGAAGACCCCTGTTTTAGGGAGTGTTCTCCCTGTCGAGACTTGGTGTCAGCTGTCCTAAGTCAGACACTGAGAAAAGAAAGATTCTCGAGGCCATGCCCCAAAGGTGCTTTTTCAAGAGGCAATTGGACTTTCTTGTTTTTTCTTTGAAGGCATTTCGCTTCTCCTCCATGAAGCTTCTTCAGCTCTGACTGGATGGTGGGCAGTGGAAGGATTTATACTCCTCACAGACAGCTGTTCATTTGCCTTCTTTTTGAGAGTCGTTGAGGCCACTTGGAGGTTTACCTGGGTTCTCAGAGTCACCTGGGTGTGGACTGAGTTAAGAGAGAGTAACTAGTCCCAAAGTTACTCAAGGAGTTTTCTGTGGCTCAGGGTGAACCTAGGTTTCCTTCTTTCTCCTGCCCACCACCACATAACGCTGTCATGAAAATGTTCCTACAGATGTATTTATAGAAGGAAATCCCAGTTGAAATGTAAGCTGCTTATCTTAAAAAAAGAAGAAGAAGAACAGAAAAATCAAACAGTTGTTCGTTCATTCCTCATAAATTTTGCTGGAGAAAATAGAGCTAAACTTCAGTTGATGGGAGAAGAGAATAAACCTTTACATTTTTCTTAATCTAGTGATGATCAACATTGATTACTGCCATTTAGCAAAGGTTATCTATTCTCTCTTAACTATTGCTTTGTGCAACAGTTATGCCTATTTTTGCCACACACACACACACACACACACACACACACACCGCTTGTTAATACAGATGTTTTAGTCTTGCTTATCTTTGTAAGGGCTAAATAGTTTGATCTCATTGATTTGCCTGGAAAGTCACAGCATGATTCATGGTTCATTTGCATTTAATCAGGAAAGTGGCAGTAATTTCTGTGAGGAAAAAAAAACAATTATCAGAGGCAAATACATACTAAGAAAAAATATTATGTTTGCTTTCTCCAGTGCAGGGGTAGGCCACCTTGGCTCTTTTATGACTTGTGGACTTCAACTCCCAGAATTCCTGAGCCAGCCATGCCGAGGGAAAAGGGAGAGGTTTCCAAGCTGAGCCATGCTGGCTCAGGAATTCTGGGAGTTGAAGTTTATGAGTCAGAAAACGGTCTAGGCCTAAGTCAGGGGTAGGCCACCTTGGCTCTTTTATGACTCGTGGACTTCAACTCCCAGAATTCCTGAGCCAGCCACGCTGAGGGGAAAGGGAGAGGTTTCCAAGCTGAGCCATGCTGGCTCAGGGATTCTGGGAGTTGAAGTCCACGAGTCATAAAAGAGCCAAGGTTGCCTACCCCTGATCTAGTGGTTCAAAACATGGGAAAGCAATTTTAGATCATGATCATCACTGAGTGAAAATATATTGAGGGAATGTCCCGATTAGATTTAATATGCATGTACAATTTTAAAATGTCGCTATGGCAGTTAAATATTATGGAGAATATACAATAGCTGGTATTTATTGAGTTGTACACTTTATAGAACTAGATTGCTGTAAAGCAATGGTTCTCAACCTGTGGGTCAGGACCCCATCTGGGGTCGAACAACCATTTCACGGGGATCGCCAAACAACGCAGTCCGCCATTTTTTCTCCCCTTTTCCTTAGCTGTGCTACTCCCTTTTATTCTATTGGCTTTTGAAAGCCAATAGAATAGACTCTCTTGAATAGAGTCTAATTCTATTGGCTTTCAAAAGCCAATAGGAATTGTCCAGGCTGTCTCTGCCTGCTGAGCCCGCCAAAAGTCCCATTCTGCAAATGGTGCTGCACCAGTTGAGTAGTCCTCGACTTACGACCGGTTGAGTAGTCCTCGACTTACGACCGGTTGGGGGTCACGGCATTAAAAAGGTTGAGAACCACTGATGTAAAGGTTAAGACACCAGAAACTGGAAGATCACATGTTCTAGTTTTGCATTAGGCCCAAAATCAGTTGGGTCACCTTGAGCCAGTCACTCTCTCTTGTTTTGTTTATCAAATTTATATAGTTGCGCATCAGACAAGAAATGTCAGTTAGAAGAATCAGAACCACATAATAAGTTCCAATCCACAGAACTTAGATTATTCACAAGGAATCATATTCCATTCAGAAAGCATTGACCATAATTTTATGTCTCACTGTGATTTCTCAGTTCTCTGCTTTTCATAAAAGAAGAGTAAAGAAGACGCAGAGAGGATTCAGATGCATGCACAAAGCTTATTCATAACCTGGTTTATCATTGTCCAGTTCTAAATAAAGCCAATGAAGGAATGGAGAAGAACGATAGACATAGATTGGAGTGGATGATTATGTGTCTCTCTCCTAAAGCCAAACATGAATTCCCGGTCATATATTTTACTCCTGCAGAAGCCTGTAAAAAATGATCTGCAGATGTAGTTGTGCAATCAACATTTTTCAAAAGCACAATCAGTATCTCTCCAAGTTTGGAGCTAGCATATTTTTTGGGGGGGCGGGGGGGGGTGATTACTTCCTTACTTTTATTTAGCTGCAGCTGTTATGATCAGATAAGAATTTTTTTTTCAATCTTTGAATCAGGATGTTTACTGAAAGGATGTTTTCTAAAAACTGGAAGGAAGGGTTATTTTATTCTGCATATATACACATTTTTAATACATTAAAAATATCTTAAAATAGAACTGTATATGTGTGTCTGTACACACATGTATAAGTATATGTACAGTGTATATATGTGTGTGTGTGTGTACAGTATATGTAAATGTAAATGTATACGTACAGTATGTACAGTATGTATATGTATAAATATATATGTATATGTGCAGTATATGTATATGTATATGTGCAGTATATGTATATGTACAGTATATTTATATGTATATGTATAGTATATATACATCTATATATGTATATGTACAGTATATGTATATGTGCAGTATATGTATATGTGCAATATATGTGCATATTCGTTTATGTGCATTATATGTATATGTGCAGTATATATATATGTACAGTATATTTATATGTATATGTGCAGTATATGTATATGTGCAGTATACATGCATATTTGTATATATGCAATATATGTATATGTATATGAACAGTATATTTATATGTATATGTACAGTATATGTATATGTACAGTATATGTATATGTACAGTATATGTATATGTATATGTACAGTATATGTACATATGTGTGTGTGTGCAGTATACGCATATGTGCAGTATATGTATATGTGCAGTATATATGCATATTTGTATATGTGCAGTATATGTATATGTGCAGTATATGTATATGTATATGAACAGTATATATGTATAGGTACAGTATATGTATAGGTACAGTATATGTACATGTATATATAAAGTTTAATGATGCTCCATCGATGGGTATACATAGCACATGCCTTCAAACCTGTCACTCTACTTTCTTTTGGGATAAAGAACATTAAGCAACACAGCTCAAGGAATTAAGGAAAACTGAAGAAAATAAATTGCAGGCAAGACAGAAGAGAAATAATGAAACCACAGCTAGATTTAGTTTATAGCAACACCTCCGGAAGGGGCATCCATACAGAGAACCGGTTGTTCACCTATTTGAATCCCACCACCGCCCTGGAGCAAGCTGTTGCCGCCTCCAACTTTTCCAAAAGCCTCTCTCCCTTCCTCTGGGCCTGCTGACAGCCTCCTCCACTTCCTTCACTCCACAAGCCCCGGGGCCTCTCCTTCTCGGCCTCCTTCGGCCCCCATTTGCAATCCAATCCGTGGTGGCTGTGCCAGCAGTCAAAACCCGCTGCCGCAGAACAGCTTCAAACAGTGCGAACGACTTTTAACAGCCTGTGTGAGACAGATTACAAGTCTCTCATCAACAAACAATTGTAACCGTGTTCATAATCCATTGGGTTGGTTAAGATCTCCTGAGATAGCCTTTTTGATGTACGTCAGTTCAAGAGCCTCTTGCTGTGCGATGCTGGCATCACCGTTTCTTTGTGCTGAAATGTCAACGCTGAAATCTGCTTTTAAGTGTCCCCGGAGATTAAAATGCTGCGGTATTATTAACTTGCCCCCCCCCGCTTCAAGTGTCGATGACTTGAACTTCTGCCCGTGAATTCTTTCGCACATAGTTTGACCTGCTGGTGCGAAGACAGGTAGTCTTCGACTTATGGCCACAATTGAGCCCCACATGTTTGGTTGTTAAGTGAGACACTTGTTAAGTGCGTTTCCCCCAACACAAAGAATCGAAATCACGTGAAGTATTCGTACTGCTTTATAAAGACTTAGTAAGGCCATGCATCCGGTTTGGGTCACCCCATTACAAAAAAGATTAAAGATTAAAGACTTTGGAAAAAGTGCAAAGAAGAGCAACGGACATGATTTAAAGGCCTGGAGGCTAAAACATATGAAGAACGGTTGCAGGAATTGGGCTTGGCTAGTCTAGAGAAAAGAAGGACTAGGGGTGACACAATAGTATTCCAATATTTGAGGGGCTGTCACAAAGAGGAGGGGGTCAACTTATTTTCCAAAGCACCAGAAGACAAGACAAGAAACAATGGTTGGAAATTGATCAAAGAGAGAAGCAACCTGGAATTAAGAAGAAACTTCCTGACAGTGAGGACAATTAACCAGTGGAACTGCTTGCCTCCAGAAGTTGTGGGTGCCATAAACCCTCAAGTGTGAATTAGGAATAAAACATGGGAATGGTCCTGGGATAAGAGAACAGGTGGGGCAATAATGAATGGATTCTAATGATTTGAATACTAAGGAGAAAGTCCAGTATAAGTGAAGAAAATTGAAGTGGCTTGCTTATAACTAGAGTCTTTCTTGGATTTTCTTAGAAAATGAGCCAAAGGGACATTTGTCCCCATTCTGAAGAAGCTTCTTGGATGAGAAGTGAAACACCTTCAAGAAAATACGAAGAAGTCTAGTTGGAAGGGACCTTGGTGGTCATCTAGTCCAACCCCCTGCTCAGGCAGGAAACCCTATACCATTTCAGACGAATGGCTGTCCAGTCTCTTCTTAAAAACTTCCAGTGTTGGAGCATTCACCGCTTCTGGAGGCAGGTTGTTCCACTGGTTAATTGTTCTCACTGTCAGGAAGTTTCTCCTCAGTTCTAGGTTGCTTCTCTCCTTGATCAGTTTCCATCCGTTGCTTCTTGTTCGGCCTTCAGGGGCTTTGGAGAATAGCTTGACTCCCTCTTCTTTGGGGCAGCCCCTGAGATATTGGAAGACTGCTATCATGTCCCCCCTCATCCTTCTTTTCATTAAACTAGACATACCCAAGAAGCTGAAGAAACGAACTAAAGAAGCTTCAGTCCAGTTGCCTTGTGGGGGGAAAAAAAGAGCACCCTTGGGAAGATGGACATACACATGAGATCCTCAGGAAGAGAGAGCTGGGAAGTTTAAAGAAGAAAGGGTAATTTATGTCAAGGTGTAAGGATATGGTAGAAGCCAGCCAGGCTAGAAAAAGTATGGAGATGCAGAACTGAATTGGGTTGACTTTTCTTTGGCCTTTTTTCTGATAGATTCAATTCCTTGGGCTGTTTCTTTCTTCCCTCCAGAGCTCTTGTGTGGGCAGGTATTTAAAAGAACTAAGTGTCTCTTTGGGTTATTGTTGCTTGAGAAAATATTTGTAATTTTTCTGTCCACTGAGCTGATAGGGAATATAGCCTACAAATAATGTTATCTTGGAAATAAAGCCTCCATAGGACAGGCAAGGATATTATGGCCTGCTTGGAAAAATAGATTCTGAGGAAAAAGTAAATAAATAATTAGATTATTATTACCCAATACAGTACTTTAATTAATTCTGTCATTAAATGAAGGCATTTACAGGGCTGCCCATCCTGGTCTCATGATTTTGCATGGTGAATATATATATATTCTGAGGTTTTCGCGGGTGTTTGTATGTAGGTCTTTGGTTATTTGGGTTTTCTCCCGCGTCAAATTGGAAGTGTCTTGGCAATGTTTCGACAAAGTCTCATTCGTCATCTTCAGGCTGGTGTTTTCGGCTTCATGCTCCTAGAACGTGCTGTATGTTGTTGACCCAAATATGGGAGAGAGAAATCTTTTGTCTTGTATCAGCTCAAACTAGAGCCATCCACAGGCAGCAGTCACAACTGCGACATCATATACATTTCTAAAATTTGGATTGCTAGCAAAGAATTAAGGGAGAACTGGAATAGCTATTTCGAACTCTTTAGTTCTTTTCAACCAGACATACCCTACTGAGATTCGAACCTGGGCTGTCTGCATGTTAGGCAGCTGTATTAACCTCTAGGCCACAGGCTCTTTCTCACTTTTGCCAGCTGTGTTAGGGAGGGAAGATATTTTATATATAAAATATGCAAAAAAAACCCCAATAAAACATTTTTTATTCAATGATTTAGATCTAGCCCACAAAGCATCGTGGACTCCATGCCTGACTATAATTGTGTTAAAAACAGAAAAAATACAAATAAAGAATGGAGCATTTTCCACCACCTTGGTACACACGTCATACAGAATGAATATATTTATTGAACTGACTGGTTGGTTGATTGATTTATGGGTTAAATTTATATGCAGAATAACAGAGTAACAGAATTGGAAGTGACGTTGGAGATCTTCTGTCCAACTTCCTTTACAATTGTCCCTAATCCCTGTATCCTAATGCCACCCATCTTTCCGTCGAGAGAGTTTGGAATTGAGAAATGGTCTCTAATAACTGAATTTTTACTGCAAGGGAAAATTGTAAAAGATCAGCGTAGGCATGCCGTGATAATTTATGCTAATTTGGGCATGTTGATAAAAGCATGCGAGGAGGGGAACGACAGAATGAATGGAAACTTTCTGAAATGACTGCCAAAAGAGAAAAATAGATTAAAATAACAAATAACAACAGTCTATTGCAGGGGTCCTCAACCCTGGGCCATGGACCGTTACCAGTTTGCAGCCAGTTAGGAATCGGACCACACAAGTGAGCAAAGCTTTATCTGCACACTTGTGGGATCTAGGTAATCTGTGCGCAAAACACCACCACCCTCCAGTCCGTGGAAAAATTGTTTTTCATGGAACCTGTCACTGATGCCCAAAAGGTGGAGGGCCGCTGGTCTATCTGCCTAAGTAATTTGGATGATTGTACTTGGTTTGGAAAATAAAAATAATTAAATGAAGATGCATAACCGTTGCATGGGTCCCTAATAGTAGAGAGGCCTTTGGTATGGGATCTGTGGTAGGCTTCGTGGAGCACTTTGGTAAGGTTGATGGAGTCCTTTCTTCTCTTGGAAGACCATGAGGAAGCAGCCTGCAGAGTCCTGGGCAATTGTCGCTACCACAAAACCTTTATTGGGACAATTGCTTGCTTGCTCACTCGTCCTTGGAACTGAGCACAAAAATAGGACTATATTTGATGAGAATGAGGATGGTGATGGATGATGATGATGATGATGGATGATGATGATATCCATTCAGTTGTGACCAATTCTTGGCAATTCTGTGGGCCAGGTCTCTCCACATCTTCTTATCTTGCACTACTACTTTGAGTTGTTCTATGATCCATTTCAGGGGTCTTCAAACTTGGCCCTTTTATGACTTGTGGACTTCAACTCCCAGAATTCCTCAGCCAGTGACATCTATGTTTCTTGGTAAAATACATGGGAAAATCCCATTGGAGGAAAATTCCACTTAGGGTTAGGGTTAGGTCACCATGAACTCATAGAGCAAAATGGACATTGCCAACAAATTTGGACTGTTTGGGTATGGTTAGGAAGGCACTGACTTTTCTAGCCTGCCCTATCTATGTTTCCTGGTAAAATACATGGGAAAATCCCATTGGAGGAAAATTCCACTTAGGGTTAGGGTTAGGTCGCCATGAACTCATAGAGCAAAATGGACATCGCCAACAAATTCAGCGTGTTTGGGTATGGTTAGGAGGGCACTGATTTTTCTTGACTGCCCTATCTATGTTTCCTGGTAAAATACATGGGAAAATCCCATTGGAGGAAAATTCCACTTAGGGTTAGGGTTAGGTCGCCATGAACTCATAAAGCAAAATGGACATCGCCAACAAACTCAGCATGTTTGGGTATGGTTAGGAGGGCACTGACTTTTCTTGACTGCCCTATCTATGTTTCCTGGTAAAATACATGGGAAAATCCCATTGGAGGAAAATTCCACTTAGGGTTAGGGTTAGGTCACCATGAACTCATAGAGGAAAATGGACATCGCCAACAAACTCAGCATGTTGGGTATGGTTAGGAGGGCACTGACTTTTCTTGACTGCCCTATCTATGTTTCCTGGTAAAATACATGGGAAAATCCCATTGGAGGAAAATTCCACTTAGGGTTAGGGTTAGGTCACCATGAACTCATAGAGCAAAATAGACACTGCCAACAAACTCAGAGTGCTTGGGTATGGTTAGGAGGTCACTGACTTTTCTACACTGCCCTATCTAGGTTTCCTGGGAAAATACATGGGAAAATCCCATTGGAGAAAATTCCACTTAGGGTTAGGGTTAGGTCACCATGAAGTCATAGAGCGAAATGGACATCGCCAACAAACTCGGAGTGCTGGGGTATGATTAGGAGGACACTGACTTTTCTAGGCTGCCCTACCTATGTTTCCTGGTAAAATACATGGGAAAATCCCATTGGAGGAAAATTCCACTTAGGGTTAGGGTTAGGTCGCCATGAACTCATAGAGCAAAATGGACATCGCCAACAAACTCAGCATGTTTGGGTATGGTTAGGAGGGCACTGACTTTTCTTGACTGCCCTATCTATGTTTCCTGGTAAAATACATGGGAAAATCCCATTGGAGGAAAATTCCACTTAGGGTTAGGGTTAGGTCACCATGAACTCATAGAGGAAAATGGACATCGCCAACAAACTCAGTATGTTTGGGTATGGTTAGGAGGGCACTGACTTTTCTAGGCTGCCCTATCTATGTTTCCTGGTAAAATACATGGGAAAATCCCATTGGAGGAAAATTCCACTTAGGGTTAGGGTTGGGTCACCCTGAACTCATAGAGCAAAATGGACATCGCCAACAAACCCGGAGTGCTTGAGTATGGTTAGGAGGGCACTGACTTTTCTAGTAGGCATTTTTATTCCTCCCCTTTCCCAAAAATCCAAGGTGGTTTAGAGATCAGTTCTTGTAAGGCATTTTTTTTTTTTACTAAGGTAATATTGAGTGCCTTCTTCCATTTTATATTTTTAAAAAGTATATTTCCTCCGTCAGTGTTAAGAATATCACTTTGAGAAAAGCCATGTTGTGTGCCTTCCTGTGTCACTGTTAGGAACATATTCTCTAACTGGAAGAAAGCCAGAATTGTTGTTGTGCATGGATGTACAACAGGTGATGCTGATATTTTTGCTCTATTCCTGCATCAGGAGTCAATGAACGATGCCAGACTCCCTCAGTCAAAATGTGGGAAAGGATTTTCTGTTCTCAAGATATGATTGAATGGTGCCAAGACTATAGGAATGGATTTCCATCATGCATAATGCCCCCCCCTCTTCTCTCTCTCCTCTCTCTCTCTCTCCCCATCTCTCTCTCTACCTCTCTTTCTCTCTCTGTATCTCTCTCTCTCCCTCCCTTTCTCTCTCCCTCTATCTCTCTCCCTCTCTACCTCCCTCTTACCACCTCTGTATCTCTTTCTACATCTTTATCTCTCTGTATCCATCTCTCTATCTCCCTCCCTCCCTCTCTCTCTCCTTCTACCTCTTTATCTATCTCTCTGTATCCATCTCTCTATCTCCCTCCTTCTCTCCCTCTCTATCTCCTTCTACTTCTTTATCTCTCTATCTCTTTGTATCTATCTATCTTATCTATCTATCATCTATATCCTCCATCCATCCGTCCGTCCGTCCATCCATCTCTATCTATCTATCTATCTATCTATCTATCTATCTATCTATCTATCTATCATCTATCTCCTCCATCCATCCATCCATCTGTCCATCCATCTATCCGTCCATCCATCCATCCATCCATCTATCCAATCATCCATCCATCCATCCATCCATCCATCCATCCATCCATCCATCCATCCATCCATCTATCTATCTATCTATCTATCTATCTATCTATCTATCTATCTATCTATCTATCTATCTATCATCTATCTATGTTTCCGCTCCACACACACTCTCTCTCTCTTTACCTCTCTATCCCTCTATCTGTATCTTGATTTTTAGAGACTAAGTTTCAAATAATGACTCGTCTAAGCATTTACAGAATGTTATCACAAATCAATTCAGTAATCTTTTCAACATGACCCTGGAAAGCTGATGGTGACATTTCAGATGGAGTTGTAAAGCTGAAAGAATATTTCTTGCTTAAGGCTACTTAGTGAGCAGATAGAGATGGTTTTGAAACTGGGGACGAGGCTGATAGGGAGTCATATCACACTTCGTTGCAGTCCAAGCATCTCTGAGTCGAGCAGATGCTGTGGGAGTAAGTAGGGTTTCAGTTTTGTGAAATGTTGACTTATCTTTTTTTAATAGACAAATAGGTGCACATGGGTTCTGAGACTGCCATTATTGTATAAAGCTCTATAAGCCACTCTGTCTACCAATCTTTTAACGTTTTCTTCTTAGAAAATAAAAAAATAAGGCACCTAGAAGAAAGGCATGCAATAAAATGAGGTAAGACGTATGAGATAAGGCATAAAAAGCCAAAAAAAAAAAAAAATCAGGATCTTTGATTTCACGAGAGAAAATACTGTTTCTAAAAAAAACCCATTAAATCTTCTAAAGTATGCTTTAATCTGTGTAGCTGACCTTTCACATTTAAATTAACTTGCCAGTGTTTTGGCGCCTTTCCATTGTTTTATTTGAAATCAAAAATAAGACACATTTGGGATTTCTGAAGATGAAGGAGACTATAACTCTGCCAAATTCGTTACTAAGTCCGAGAGTCATTGAAATTGGGAGAATTTTCCTATGAGTTTCCCTGATGCCCAAATACAATAAAAAAAAACACTTTCAAAAATTATATATTTGAAAAATTAGTGTACTCTAACGGACTATGGATGGATGGATGGATGGATGGATGGATGGATGGATGGATGGATACAGTAGGTGATAGGTGATAGATAAATGGTAGATGATAGATGATAGATAGATAGATAGATAGATAGATAGATAGATAGATAGATAGATAGATAGATAGATAGATAGATAGATAGATAAGAGAGAGAGAAGACAGACAGACAGACAGACAGATGGTTGATTTAATGACCAAACTCTTTCCTTCAATGGAGTACTTTGTCTCAGGATATACTGTCAAAATTTGGAAGAGATGTAGTGTTATAGCTTTTTGTGATTGCATAACTGGGCTTTGATTTCTTACTCCTTATCATTGTAAAGAAAGCAAGACCTTCTGGAAAGACATGTTTGAATTATTAAGCTAGCCTGATGGCTACATCTTCAGCTCCAAACATCTCAGGTGCAGTTTTTAATGTCCAGAGATCTATTTTGTGTTCTGATGCATTGTCCAAGCGGGAGAGTCCTAAGCTTGCATGACAGCTTAGGACCAAGTTATAACAGAAACCATTTATTCATCTGGACTATCTAATATGTGAGCTGCTATCCTATTTGGTCGTGGTGGTGCAGTGGTTAGAAGGCAGTATCGCACGCTAACTCTGCCGACTGTCAGCAATTCGATCCTAACCATTTCAAGGTTGACTCAGCCTTCCATCCTTCCGAGTTTGGTAAAATGAGGACCCAGATTGTTGGGGGCAAATATGCTGACTCTGTAAACTGCTTAGAGAGGGCTGTAAAAGCAGCATGAAGCGGTATATAAATGTAAGTCCTATTCCTATTCCTATTCTATTCTATTCTATTCTATTCCGCATTCTATTCCATTCTGCATTCTATTCCATTTCTATTTCTATTTCTATTTCTATTGCCATGGTGGCACAGTGGCTAAAGTGCAGTATTGCAGGCTGACTCTGCCCATTGCCAGCAGTTCAATTCTTACCAGCTCAAGGTTGACTCATCATTCTATCCTTCCAAGCTCGATAAAAGGAGGGTCCAGATTGTTGGGGGCAACATGCTGATTCTGTAAACTGCTTCGGGAGGGCTGTAAAAGCAGCATGAAGTGGTATATAAATGTAAGTACTATTCCTATTGCTATTGCTATTGCTATTCTATTCTATTCTATTCTATTCTATTCTATTCTATTCTATTCTATTCTGCATTCTATTCCATTCCGCATTCTATTCCATTCCATTCTATTCCATTCCATTCTATTCCATTCCATTCTATTCCATTTTTGTGTCTATTTTTATTGCTATGGTGGCACAGTGGCTAAAGTGCAGTATTGCAGGCTGACTCTGCCCATTGCCAGCAGTTCGATTTTTACCAGCTCACGGTTGACTCATCATTCTATCCTTCCAAGCTCGATAAAAGGAGGGTCCAGATTGTTGGGGGCAACATGCTGATTCTGTAAACTGCTTCGGGAGGGCTGTAAAAGCAGCATGAAGTGGTATATAAATGTAAGTACTATTCCTATTGCTATTGCTATTGCTATTCTATTCTATTCTATTCTATTCTATTCTGCATTCTATTCCATTCCGCATTCTATTCCATTCCATTCTATTCCATTCCATTCTATTCCATTCCATTCTATTCCATTTTTGTGTCTATTTTTATTGCTATGGTGGCACAGTGGCTAAAGTGCAGTATTGCAGGCTGACTCTGCCCATTGCCAGCAGTTCGATTTTTACCAGCTCACGGTTGACTCATCATTCTATCCTTCCAAGCTCGATAAAAGGAGGGTCCAGATTGTTGGGGGCAACATGCTGATTCTGTAAACTGCTTAGGGAGGGCTGTGAAGCACCGTGATATAAGTCTAAGGGCTATCGCTATTGGTAGTGGTGCAAAACAGGAGTGTTTTTCTAACGCTGCCACTGTTATGTGTCTGGGTATTTTTTTTTCAATGTGAAATGTTTCCCTAGCTACTAAATAATAGTCAGGCAATGCACCCTCTGTGTTGTAATGATTGTTTATCCTAAATATATGATGGTCTTTGAATGAATGCCAGTATAACTACTTATTATGCCTAGAGCTGCCTTCAACAATTCCACGTGGGCAGAATCCAAACAATTGATGGCTTAGATCCAGGACAATCTAGTTTGCAAAGCATCATCTTTAGCTCATCCTTTTTTAGATAATGTCCGGATGTCCTGGGACTATATTTCTTCAACATTTAGTGAATTCTGGCATCTGCAGGGTCAAGTACTTCGAAGAATACCATTCTGAGGAAGGCTGTTTGTGTATGTGTGTGCTCAGGAACAGGGAAGTCAGTTTTTTAAATTGTTTTGAAAGGCTTGGTAGAAAAAGAGTGAAAAGGAATTTAATGTAACATGCTAACAGACTCCATACTTACTGTTAACTCCTCGCAGTAATGGCGAATGATGAAGACACATCTTGCAAGCAACAACTCTTTATTTCGTTTTCAGCCAAAACTCCAACAACGAGCAAAGGCATGCAGGCCTTCTTTTATACGCCCAGATCCCCGGACACAACGGCAACAAAACAGGTGCTTTTCGTGGTTTGCGCATGTGCGCAAAGCCGGCGCCACTCAGTCTGGTCCCGGTCAACTTCTGCAAGGCCCGGGACCATTGCATTTGCAGGCTCAGGACACAACACTTACATTTCTATATTTGATTTTGAAAACGATTAACAGTCCTTAAAACATTACTCTTTTTTCCTTTATACTTTAATGATGTTCTGCCTGCCCGACTTACGTTTCTCCAACTTCATTCACTGCGACTGGGGATATGGATTATTTTGGATTATGAGAGAGTTGTTACAAAATAGGCTAATCATTACAGTTCCAGTCTAGCCATCCAACACAAAATCACTGCAAATGAATGACTGCTTCAGCTTCTAATAACACCGCCTTTAAGCTTCCGATAAATTATTCCTTGTTTCCAATGCATTTTGTTATTTTATACCACCGTGGTAATAAAATATTGTTATATTTTATTGGAACAATATAAAATATAAACATACGTAATATACAAAATAGATATACGTAAAATATTGTCATGCCTACTGCAGATTTTACAAATTTCCTAGGGTAGGCATGTCAAACACAAGGCCCGGGGGCCGGATGCGGCCTGCAAAATGGTTTCATGTGGCCCGCGAAGCCATCCTGGAAACAGTGAGGGAACGGCCCCCGCTGCCTTGGCCCTGGCCCAGGCTGGCCGGGAACCAATGTACAATTTTGTGGTGACCCTCTATGCTGAAACGTATTCAGTCCCCCATGGCCTAAGAGGAACAGTGAGGCTCCTCCAATGGACCATGCCTTGGCGCTTGCCCCGGTCCCACCCCCTTCTGTCAGAGACCCTCAGATCTGTCCCACTCCTGCCCAGGCCCCCACAGACCCCCTTGACGCGAACAATGTAGAGCTGGCCATGCCCACTCAGGCCACACCCACTCCATCCACGCCCTCCCAGTAGGCCGCACCCATCCTGGCCACACCCACCCACCCCTGAGGGCAACTGCCTTATACCATTTGAGACAAGTGGCTATCCAAATCTCTTCTTAAAAAATTGCAGCGTTGGAGCACCCCACAACATCTGGAGGCATTGATTATATTGTTCTCAGGAAATTTTTCCTTAATTCCAGGTTGGACCTCCCCTTTGATCAGCTTCCATCCATTACTTCTTGTCCTTTCATAGTTGTGGATGACAAAGAGAAATTGGCATTGCCCAGTGCTTTTTTTTTTTTTTTGTAAGAAAAAAGATGCCAGAACTTCACATCTTTTAAATCTTTGAATCTAATCTCTTCTTGGAAAACCTCCAGCGATGGAGCACCCACAACTTCTGGAGGCCAGTCATTTTATTAATTAATGGTTCTGATGGTCAGGAAATTTCTCCTTAGCTCCAATTTGCTTCTCCCCTTGAATAGTTTCCATCCATTGTTCATTGTGCTGCTCTCAGCTGCTTTGGAGAATAGCTTGACTCCCTCTTCTTTGTGGCAGCCCCTGAGATGTCAGAACACTGCTATCGTGTCACACCTAGTCCTTCTCTTCATTAGACTAGACAGACCCAATTCCTTCAACTGCTCTTCAGGTGTTTTAGCTTCCAGGCCCCTAATCATCTTTGTTGCTCTTCTCTGCATTCTTTCTAGAGTCTTAACACCACAGTAGTCTCACTTCTCCAGATATTAAACTGTTATTCAGGAATTGGTTAACTCTGGAGAAGACTCCAATTACAACTTTGGAAGGTAGGTATCTTAACAAGTCAGAGTAATCAAGCTCTTTGCAGTATAGATGTGGGTTTTGTGTGTTTTCAGAGCAGGAGGGAACAATACAAAAAGAGTAATGTTCTTCTCTTTCTTATCCTTTGAGTCTTACAATAGATAAATTCTTTGAGAAAGAGTGCAGAGAAAAGCAACAAAGTTGATTAGGGGACTGAGAGTTAAAATATATGAAGAATGGTGGCAGAAATTGGGAATGTCTAGTCCAGTGGTGGCAAAGCTATGGCACGCATGCCAGAGGTGGCACTCAGAGCCCTCTCTGTAGGCATGTGCACCATGCCCTGGAGATGGCAACCGCCCCTCTTCAACCACCCACCCACTAGCTCACCGAAGTCCCACGTGGCCAGATGCATCCCAGCATGGCTGGTTTCCCTCCCCCCCATCCCCTCCCTCCTGGCCTTGCATGCTCTCCTTTTCCTGGGCACAACCCACTGCATCGCCTCCTCAGCTGTTGGCCGGCTGTCCAGCTCAGAGGCGGATTCTCTGAACTGCTAGCGGTGGGCTGTGGAGCCCCAGAGTGTGCCGGTTGAGGGGCCGGCAGGCTGTGGCTGCTGACGGACACCATTGGCCCCCATGCGCTCGCTGGCCTCTGTGTGTGGGGGCTGATGGTGTCAGGCAGCAGACGCCCCGGCCCCTGCCTCACCTTGCACTGCGACAACGGCACCCCCGCCCTGCCTCGCCTTGCCTTACCTCACCCCGCAGGATGAGCCCCCTGCCCACTGCCCCACCTGCCAGAGACCCCCTGGATCTCCCCCAACCCTGCCCAGCCCCCACAGGCGTCCCTTCCCACGAGCAACATCGAGGTGACCACGCCCACCTTGGCCACACCCACCCAGTCTGCCATGACCAACACAGCCACGCCCACCCAGTGGGCCATGCCCGCCTGGCACCCGGCGATAAATAAGTGGGTTTGGGGTTGCAGTTTGGGCACTCGGTCTCTAAAAGGTTCGCCATCACTGGTATAGGGTCTCCTGCTTGCTTGGACTAGAAGACTTACAAGGTCCCTTTTAACTCTGTTATTTTGTTATTATTCGGAGCCTTCCTTTAAATAACTGCTGGCTTTATCTCTTAGGAGTCTTGAAGGATGAGCTCATTCTATATTCTATATGAAGTTTTTGGACTATGCCTTTGAACTGGTCTTTCATTCCGGCCACAGGCTGAGCTAACACATGAAATTCAGCGATGGACTCCCACGCTGACCTTCCTCTAGCGAGTCCTTGAAGTAGCTCCAAATAACTGGCTACTTGAAGCTAGGCCTAACCCTCAATTAGCGCAGCTGTCCATCTCTGCGCTGCTTGGATCAGAAAGGGAGCATGGCCCATTTTATGCGCCTTCAGTGTTGAGGCTAAGGATCAGTTCTACCTTGAATGGGATCGTTAGTTCACCTTCCCAAGGAAGGCAGTAAATTTGTTTGGATTTCCAGTCATATTTTTTCTATGGGAGGAGATGGGAAGGAGCTGTAAATTTTGGTTCTCCAGACACTTAACTATTTATTCAAGAAATGAAAGCCTTGGTAGAAGACTGTGAGGCATTCTTCAGCTAAATTGTCTCTTAGAAAAGAACAAAGCCATATATACACAAAATACTGCAGTAGGTGCTCCAGGATTTAAAAGCTAGGGGATATTTCTCTCTCTCTCTCTCTCTCTCTCTCTCTCTCTCTCTCTCTTTCTCTCTCTCTCTCCCTCTCTCTCTCCCTCCCTCTCTCCCTCTCTTCTTTCTCCTCTCTTCCCCTCCCTCTCTTCTCTATCTCTCCTCTCTCCCTCTTTTTTTCTCTTTGTCTCACCTCTCTTCTCTCTCTCCTCTCCTCTCTCCCTCTCCCTCCCTCCCTCTCTGCTCTCTCTTTCTCTCTCCCTCTCTCCTTTCTCTCTCCTCTCTCCCTCTCTCTCTCCCTCTCCCACCCTCCCTCCCCCTCTCCCTCTCCTCTTTCTCGCTTGCCTCTCTCCCTCTCTCTCCTCTCTTCCCCTCCCTCTCTTATCTCTCCCTCTTTCCTTTCTCTCGCCTCTCTCCTCTTTCTCTCTTCCTCTCTCTCCCTCTCCCTTCCTCTCTCTCCCTCTCCCCCTCTTCCTCCCTCTCCCTCTCTCCCTCTCTCCTTTCTCCTCTTTCTCTCTCTCCCTCTCCTCTTTCTCTTTCTCTCTCTCCCTCCCCCTCTCTCTTTCTTTCCTCTCTTCCCCTCCCTCTCTCTCTCTCTGTCTCTCTCTCTCTCTTACATACACACACACACAACTCTTTGACTTCATAGATACTTGAATACTACATGGTACACACAGTCCTTGACTTACACCAGTGGTTCTCAACCTGTGGGTCGGGACCCCATTTGGGGTCGAACAACCATATCACGGGGGTCGCCAAACAAGGCTGTCCGCCATTTTTTTCCCCTTTTCTTTGACCACGCCCCTGGCACCCGGTGATGTATAAGTGGTTGGGGGTCACCACAACATGGGGAACTGCATTATGGGGTCGTGGCATTAGAAAGGTTGAGAACCACTGACTTACACCAATTTGTTTAGTGACTGTTCAAAGTCACGACTGCGCTGAAAAAAAAGTGATTTACGACCGTCTGTCACATTTACGACTGTTGCAGTGTCCCCATGGTCATGAGATCAAAATTTTGTCATGGCTCATATTTATGACAGTTGCAGTCTCCCAGGGTCACGTGATCCCCTTTTGGGAACTTCTGACGAGCAAACTCAACGGGGAAGCCGGATTCACTGAACAACCGTTTTACTAACTGAATGACTGCAGTGATCCACTTAACAATTGTGGCAAGAAAGGTCGTAGAGTGGAGCAAAACTCACTTAACAACCATCTCACTTAGCAACCAGTTGCCTCCTGAAAAAGCACCTTTGGGACAACCACGACCTGGATGACTGAGAATCTCCATAGACAATTGTCTCAGTTAGCAACAGAAATTTTGCTCTCATTTGTGGTCATAAGTTGAGGACTACCTGTAGGCATATAGTATCCAAGTGTACATTTTGTCTGAAATTGTATACTGTAGGGTTTCCTGCCTGAGCAGGGGGTTGGACGAGATGACCTCCAAGATCCCTTCCAATTATTATTATTATTAATAATAATAGTAATAATATGGAGGATCATTGCACGGTCAGCCAGATGTTCAGACTGGATTTGGCATTTTTGTCTACCTATCCAGTCCTTCCCAAGGACCTGGGATAGGCAGATGTGGATGTTTGATGGTATTACAGATATCGTCGCAGGATGGAAGCAGTTCCTAGTAAGGCCACCTTTTGCAATTGACTAATAGCGAATTTGTCAATGTCAATGGTGTTCAAGTGGTGCTCCAGTTGTTTTGGGATTGCACCCAAGGCGCCTATGACTATTGGTACTACCCTTGCTTGCCTTTGCCACAGTCGTTCTATTTCTATTTGTAGGTCTTTGTATTTTGTTATCTTCTCCAGTTCTTTCTCGTCTATTCTGCTGTCTCCAGGCACTGCCACGTCCACTATCCAGATTTTTTTGTCTTTCTTATCGATAATAATAATAACAATTATTATTATTATTATTATTATTATTATTATTATTATTATTATTTTATTACTATTCCCATTATGTAGGAATGACTTTGGGAGACGGGCCAAAAGATGCTGCCTAGAGATGGGTTAGGTTAGAAAACCCTTAGTAAAGCAAGGATAGAGCCCACAACTGGAGAGTGGGCGGAGCACAGCTGGAGAGTGGGCGGAGCACAGCTGGAGAGTGGGCAGAGCAAGAGGCTCCCAAGAGACCCTCCCTAAATTCTCAGAATGTGAAAAAGACAGCAGAAGATTTGTGCTTTCAGACTTGCAAGATGCCACTAATGTAGCTTTACAGTAAAGTAGATTTAGATTTTTTTCCATCTGTCCGTATTTCCTGTCTGGTCTACCCGGGAAGGCTGACAATTCTTACCATGAAAGACACCAAATCATCCTGTCTATGGGGACAGGTTTTGGTTGACATTTTGAATCTTGCCTTATAGTTGCATTTTATGCAAGGATTGAAGTTTCAGTCCATCTTAACGTCCTGAAGGCTGGTGGGATTTCACCCCAAAAATATCTCAAGTCCACGTGAGAGGCCAGAAAAGTTTCTAAAAGGCTATGTTTGCTAAAGGTAATGCATCAGAAACTAGGTTTCCCCCCCCCAAAAAAGTGATGCTTATAAATTCAACTCATTACCAAAAGGAGAAATAAATGCCTCAGAGCCTGATTGTATAAGAAGAAAATTTTAATCTTGTTTTCATTAGTAGCAAATCAGTAACGTGCAAAAACTGTGTGAATTGGTTTAAATCTTAACAGAATTAACATTTTGCCATTGGGCAAATTAATTGCACATTTCCAGTAAGGGATAGTTTATCTTTTTCATAAGCAACTCCTCAGCGAATATATAAAACATGGATATAAAGCTACAGTACTAGGATATTTCTTGGAACTAAATCATACGGAAATCCATTTATCTTATTGCTGGACAAAGACAGGTAAGGTCAGAAAATATATTCAGTAAGCATTACAAATATTTCTCCATAATCCCATCACTTATGTGCAGCATTCATTAACAGTTTGTCTCTTTTTTTTTTTTAAAAAAAAAAAAGAAATATAGTAAAGTAATAGTAGTAAAGTTGGAAGGGACCTTGGAGGTCATCTAGTCCAACCCCCTGCTCAGGCAGGAAACCCTACACCATTTCAGACAAATGGCTGTCCAGTCTCTTCTTAAAAACTTCCAGTGTTGGAGCATTCACCGCTTCTGGAGGCAGGTTGTTCCACTGGTTAATTGTTCTAACAGTCAGGAAGTTTCTCCTTAGTTCTAGGTTGCTTCTCTCCTTGGTTAGTTTCCACCCGTTGCTTCTTGCATAGGAGCCTCTAAACCAGATTATTTTACGTTAGAGTTTACTTTATTTTATTTTGATTTTATTTTATTTCTTCAATCTGGGTGACCCTTGACTCAAACCAACTTCAGCCGAGTTTCAAATTTGGGGTTAAGAATCTGTGATACATCAATGATTAAAAAAAAAGAAGACAAAAACCCTGAAGCGGAGAAGAAAATTATAGATTTCTTTGTGCCCTGTTTATTTAATAATAATAATAATAATAATAATAATAATAATAATAATAATAATAATAATGTTGGAAGGGACCTTGGAGGTCATCTAGTCCAACCCCCTGCTCAGGCAGGAAACCCTACACCATTTCGGACCAATGGCTGTCCAGTCTTTTCTTCAAAATTTCCAGTGTTGGAGCATTCACAACTTCTGGAGGCAGGTTGTTCCACTGGTTAATTGTTCTGTCAGGAAGTTTCACCTTAGTTCTAGGTTGCTTCTCTCCTTGATTAGTCTCCATCCGTTGCTTCTTGTCCTGCCTTCAGGTGCTTTGGAGAATAGCTTGACTCCTTCTTCTTTGGGGCAGCCCCTGAGATATTGGAACACTGCTATCCTGTCCCCCCTCATCCTTCTCTTCATTAAACCACCCTTCTCTTCATTTGTTGTTAATGAGATTGAACTATCCCATTTCCCCTTCAGGATCACTCCACAGTCCATCCAGTTGAATTACGTTATGTTTTATGTATTATGTTTTTCTCCCTATTTTATTGCCCTCAGTATCAATTTATATTCCATCTATGTTTTCATGCAACTTATAATTGCATCATCTGACAGGATTCTCTAACGTCGTCTGCTTAATTTGTAGAATTCCGAATCTACATTTTATACCTATACCTGATCCAAATCTCTCCAATTTACTCTTCCAGTTCTTTGCTTTCTTTCACACATGACAGCGAGTGGCCCTAATTATGCTCTCATTACCCAACATGCCTTCGCATTCTTCATACATTATACCAAAGAGAGGGAAATTTATGGGGGCACCTCAAAGGAAACGTCTAACCTTCATGCTTACCTCATTCGTTTCCTCAAAACTGTCGCTAGCTTCTGTGAGATCCGGATATACGGAGTTTTCATTTGGAAATATTCCCAGAAAATTTGAAAAAAAAAATAATTCAGTCAGTCACAAAGCAACATTTTGAAAGATGTCCATAAAGGCAGAAGTCCAAAGAAGGTTATGACAGGCTTCACGAAATGGTGGATCTGGAACAAAATCAGAAATCTAAGAATTTAGGGTCGGTAATTTTTACCGGGAAGTAATGGATCCGTAAACAAAGAATTTTAGCAACATTCTGTTAAAATAGAATAGAATAGAATAGAATAGAATAGAATAGAATAGAATAGAATAGAATAGAATAGAATAGAATGCAGGATAGAGTAGAGTAGAGTAGAGTAGAGTAGAGTAGAGTAGAGTAGGGTAGGGTAGGGTAGGGTAGGGTAGGGTAGGGTAGGGTAGTGGAGAGTGGGGAGTGGGGAGTGGAGAGTGGAGAGTGGAATAGGAATAGGAGCTGGTAGGGACCTTGGAAGTCTTATAGTCCATCCCCCTGCTCAATCAGGAGAACCTAAGCCATTTCAGACAAGTGACTGTCTAACTCTTCTTAAAAACCTCCAGTGATGGAGCGCCCATGATTTCCGGTGGCAAGCTGTTCCACTGGTTAGTTGTCCTCATTGTTAGGAGGAAGTTTCTCCTTAATTCCAGGTTGCTTCTCTCTTTGATCAGCTTCCAACCATTGTTTCTAGTCCTTCCCTCTGGTGCCTTGGAGAATAATTTGACCCCCCTCTTCTATGTGACAGCCCCTCAAATACTGGAATACTGCTATCATGTCCCCCCTGTTTCTTCAATTTGTGCTTCTAGAACAATGTTTCTAGAATGTTTCTGCTTCTAGAACAAATCTAGAAAATATACATTCAAATCCTCTCGTGTTTCCTTCTCCTTCCCACCTCATACTGCATAGCAGGTTTTCTCCTTTTTTATCCAGCTGTCTGAAATCCATTTTTGCAACAGATTTACTACCAAGGTCTGTGTGAGATCAGGCTTTGCTACGGTACTTTATTTTTCCTCTGTAGCATTGACTTACTGCTTTCAGTTAAGTACTTTTAGGCTATGAATTAGGGTATAAAGAACATTTAGTATGCATGGCACAATCTGAATAGTTGCTCTTAAAAGTTAAATATAGTCTCAGATTAGTGAAATAACAATGCTTTGCTACATCGCTGTAAAGATCCCTCATCTTAGCTGTGCATATACAGGTAACCCTCGACTTAGAATTATCCGTTTAGTGACTGCACAAAGTTACAATGGCGGAAAAATGAAAAAATCATTTTGTCACCCTTACGACCTTTGCAGCCTCCCCACGATCACGTGATCACAATTCAGATGCTTGGCAACTGACCGGTATTTATGACGGTGGCAGTCTCCCAGGGTCACGTGATCCCCGTTTGCGACTTTTCGACCAATGAAATAGGGGAAGCCAAATTAATGACCGCCTCGCTCACTTAATGACTGGAGCAATTTGCTTAACGATTGTGACAAAAAAGAAGAAAAGATCATGAAATGGGGCAAAACTCACTTAGCCGCCGCCTGGCTGAGCAATGGGAATTTTGGGCTCAGTTGCAAGTCGTAATTGTCGAGGACTGACCTGCATTGACCTCTGAGTTCATACACAGTGAGGGAGCACAGGAGATTTGGTAGAACAACCCCTTTCGAATAACCTCAAACTAGGCAACCAAACAGCAAATACCACAAGAAAAGAGGATGAACAGAATAGAAGCTGGAAGGGACCTTGGAGGTCTTCTAGTCCAGTCCCCAAGTGACTGTCCAGTCTCTTGTTAAATTTAGAATAGAATAGAATTGGTCTTTGTATTTTGTTTTCTTCTCCAGTTCTTTCTCGTCTATTCTGCTGTCCCCAGGCACTTCCACTTCCACTATCCAGACTTTTTTGTCTTTCTTGTCGACAATTGTTAAGTCTGGGGTATGTTGCAGGTGCTTGTCTGTTTGAATTCTGATATATTACTATTATTATTACTATTATTATTACTATTATGGATCATCGCGCAGTCAGCCAGATGTTCAGACTGGATTTGGCATTTTGTCTACCTATCGAGTCCTTACACAGGACCTGGGATAGGCAGATGTGGATGTTTGATGGTATTACAGATATCGTCGCAGGATGGAAGCAGTTCCTAGTAAGGCCGCCTTTTGCAATTGACTAATAGCGAATTTGTCAATGCCAATGGTGTTCAAGTGGTGCTCCAGTTGTTTTGGGATTGCACCCAAAGAGCCTATGACTATTGGTACTACCCTTGCTTGCTTTTGCCACAGTCTTTCTATTTCTATTTGTAGGTCTTTGTATTTTGTTATCTTCTCCAGTTCTTTCTCGTCTATTCTGCTGTCTCCAAGCACTGCCACGTCCACTATCCAGACTTTTTTGTCTTTCTTATCGACAATTGTTAACTCTGGGGTGTTATGTTGCTGCTATTATTATTATTATTATTATTATTATTATTATTATTATTATTATTATTATTATTATTATCATTATTATTATCATTATTATCATCATCATCTTCCAAATGCTTTTTACATTTCATGAACAGTCATAATACCATTCTATAGTGTTTTCTTTTTATGTTGCCTCGCCTGTTTGTTTATCAAAGGAAAAACAATCAGCGTTAGGAGCAACGGAATCAGATTCTGTTCCTCGATCTAATCTACCAAAATGAATTGCATGTTATACTTATCGAAAAGAATTCAGTCCTTATTTAGTTAGTAAAGGACCATTTCACTCTAAGCCAGGGAAAAAAGAAGGCCCTCAGTTAAGCTAAAATTATTTGTAGCAGATTCATTAAAGGGAATAGTATTTATAGATTACGTCAGTGGCAACCATCATGGTTTTCACTGCTTTCAGAGACTTAGCAATAATAATAATAATAACAATAACAATAATAATAAGAAAAGGTGTTTACCCGTCGCAGATACACAGTGATGGAAAACAAAGAAATAATGATCTGTTACTACAGATCAAGTCCAACAAGAAGAGGATATCTAAAACGAATGCACCAGTTCTGGAAAGAACAACATCCAGAATCAGAAATAACAGAACAGAGACTAGCAGATCAACGCCGATTTATAACACGAAATAAAGTATTCACAGAAACAGAATTGGACGAACTGCAAAGGTTTACCCAGGGCAAAGAAATCAAAGCCTTACCAGAAGTAATTCAGAATGTAGAGGCAAACCAGGGGGAGTTGGCAGTGAAGGAATCTAGCAGAGATATACAACTGTTCTCATTTGGAAACCAGGCACCTCTACCTCAGGAAGAACAAAACCCTCTAACTAAAGAAATAAAAGAATTGAAACAAAGAATAACTGAGCATCTAGAACAGCACAAAAACAACAGAATAAGGCTACCTGCATTGAAGCTTGTTCCAAAGAAACAGCTAGCACAAGCATTAAAAGATGCAAATATTGCAATATCAAGTATAAGCACCAATTCATTGCAAGAAACAAACCAACTAATGTACAGCACAGCTGCAGTTATAACAGAATACCTGGGATGCAAAATCAACAAAAAAGAAAAACAAACAAACAGTGCACCAGAAAAATGGAAGGTTAGACTAGAAAATAAGATCAGCAAGTTAAGATCACATGCAAGCAAGCTAGAACAGATGAAAGAAAAGAAGCTGAAGAACAAGAAGACCAAAGAATACCTAATCAAGAAATACCACTTAGAAACAAGGAAGATCAAGGAAGCACTGGAAATAATAAAGCAACAAATAACAGCTATAGCCAGGAAAATCAGTAGATATGAAGCTCGAATTGCAAACTATAGGCAGAACCTCCAATTTCAATCCAATCAGAAACGTTTCTACCAATCCATCAATGGAGAAACTGCAAGGAATCAGTCAGTACCTGACAAGGAAGAAACAGTGCAGTTCTGGAAGCAGATATGGGATAACCCAAAGAAATACAACAAGGATGCGGCTTGGTTAAAAGAGGTGGATGCAAATAAAACAGAAGTTGAAATGAAAGAACTAGTAATAACAACAAAAATGGTAGAAAAAAGAGCAAAGAAAATCAAAAATTGGTCAGCACCAGGTGAAGATGAACTGCATGGGTTTTGGTTGAAACATCTAACTGTTATACACCCACTCATTGCCAAACAGTTCAACAATATACTACAAGGAGGAGAAATTGAAAAGTGGCTAACAACTGGGAAAACCTACCTAATAATGAAAAATCCAGCAAAAGGGGCAACACCAGGTAACTACAGGCCAATTACCTGCTTACCAACAACTTTCAAATTACTAACTGGTGTAGTAGCTGATGCAGTGCAACAGCATCTAGTTGAAAACAATCTCTTTCCACCTGAGCAGAAAGGAAACCGCCCCAATAGCAGAGGAACAAAAGATCAACTCCTAATAGACAAAATGATCTTGGAAAACTGCAAGAGAAGGAAGACCAACCTGAATGTGGCATGGATTGACTACAAAAAGGCATTTGACTCTCTGCCACATGATTGGATAATAAAGTGCCTAGAAATAACAGGAGTCAGTAGAAACATCAGAAAATTTGTGCAAAGATCGATGGCACAATGGAAAACACAGTTGCAGATCAATGGTGAGAGGCTGGGAGAGGTTAATATCAAGAGAGGAATATTTCAAGGAGATTCATTATCACCATTACTATTTGTTATTGCACTGTTTCCTCTGTCAACAATACTGAATAACTCAGGACATGGCTATCAAACATCAAAAACATCTGCCAGACTATCCCACCTCCTTTACATGGATGATCTGAAGCTGTATGGAAAAACATCATCTGAAATAGAATCGCTGCTCAACACTGTCCGTATATATAGCCAAGATATTGTAATGGAGTTTGGCTTGGACAAATGTGCCACACTTACTATCAAACAAGGAAAAATAATGAAAACTGAAGGAATCAAGATGCCCCACGAAAATAACATTAAGAGTCTGGATGAGGAAGAGTACTACAAATACTTGGGTATCCTTCAAGCTGACAACATCAAGCACACTGAAGTCAAGAAAAAGATTAGAGGTGAATACATCAAGAGAGTGAAGAAGATCTTAAAATCCAAACTCAATGGAGGAAATACCATAAAGGCAATCAACACCTGGGCAATCCCAGTCATTAGGTACACAGCTGGAATAGTGGACTGGACTCAAGCAGAACTAAAAGCAATGGATAGGCAGACCAGAAAAATAATGACAATGAATCATGCCCTTCATCCACGCAGTGACATTGATAGACTTTATCTACCAAGGCAAATAGGTGGGCGTGGAATGCTACAAGTACATCAGATGGTTGAAGAAGAAAAAATGGCTTTGGAAGAATATCTGAAGAACAATGATGAAGATGCACTGAAATTAGTATATCAGGAAGGCTTACTAACTACTGGAGAGACCAAACTGGCCTACAAGAAAGACCAAATGAAGAACAGAATAGAGGCATGGGAAGAAAAAGCACTACATGGCCAATACATGAAAAAAATAGCTGGGAAAGCAGATAACAATAAAACCTGGCAATGGCTAAGAGCAGGAAAATTGAAGAAAGAGACCGAGGGACTAATTCTGGCTGCACAAGACCAAGCCTTAAGGACAAATGCATACAAAGTCAAAATTGAGAAAACAGCAACAGACAGTAAGTGCCGCCTATGCAAAGAAGCTGAAGAAACAGTGGACCACTTGGTAAGCTGTTGCAAGAAGATTGCACAAAATGATTACAAGCAGCGGCATGACAAAGTAGCAACAATGGTGCATTGGAAGATCTGCAAAAAATATCATTTGCCTGTAAGCAAAAACTGGTGGGATCATAAAATAGAGAAAGTCATAGAAAATGATAAAATTAAACTGCTCTGGGACTTCAGATTTCAAACAGACAAGCACCTGCAACATAACACCCCAGACTTAACAATTGTCGATAAGAAAGACAAAAAAGTCTGGATAGTGGACGTGGCAGTGCCTGGAGACAGCAGAATAGAAGAGAAAGAAATGGAGAAGATAACAAAATACAAAGACCTACAAATAGAAATAGAAAGACTGTGGCAAAAGCAAGCAAGGGTAGTACCAATAGTCATAGGCTCCTTGGGTGCAATCCCAAAACAACTGGAGCACCACTTGAACACCATTGGCATTGACAAATTCGCTATTAGTCAATTGCAAAAGGCGGCCTTATTAGGAACTGCTTCCATCCTGCGACGATATCTGTAATACCATCAAACATCCACATCTGCCTATCCCAGGTCCTGGGTAAGGACTCGATAGGTAGACAAAATGCCAAATCCAGTCTGAACATCTGGCTGACTGTGCGATGATCGATAATAATAATAATAATAATAATAATAATAATAATAATAGTTGGAAGAGACCTTGGAGGTCATGTAGTCCAACCCCCCGCTCAGGCAGGAAACCCTATACCAGTGGTTCTCAACCTTTCTAATGCCGCGACCCCATAATACAGTTCCCCATATTATGGTGACCCCCAACCACTTATACATCACCGGATGCCAGGGGCATGGCCAAAGAAAAGGGGGGAAAAATGGCGGACAGCCTTGTTTGGCGACCCCCGTGAAATGGTCATTCGACCCCAAATGGGGTCCCGACCCACAGATTGAGAACCATTGCCCTATACCATTTTCAGACAAATGGCTGTCCAGTCTCTTCTTAAAAACTTCCGGTGTTGGAGCATAAACCGCTTCTGGAGGCAGGTTGTTCCACTGAATAATTGTTCTAACTGTCAGGAAGTTTCTCCTTAGTTCTAGGTTGCTCAAGTTCTAGGTTGCTCAATAGCTCAAGTTACTTTATTTATATATATATTTAGCAAAGTAACTTAAGGAAGAAATCTATCTGGGCCTTTTAATTTCAAGAACCTATTTAAATATAAAACCTTTTTTTTCCTCCCTGCCTCGTTTAAACGTAATGGCAGTTTCTTTATTCCTGAAATATATTCCTTTTCACAATGAGAAAGAAGTATTCCTTGGTTAATAGTAATATCATTCAATCTTCCACTGCTTGAAAAGTACAAACAAAATCTCTCTGCTTAATAGATTTCCAGGAAAGCAGAGTTTAGATGCAATGGTCAAAATTTGCCCATACAGATAGTCCTCAGCTTACAACCACAACCCATCATAAATGTGAATCAGTTGTCTGGCATCCCGAATGTAAATCACATGATCACGGTTGTAAGTGTGAAAAATGGTCATCGGTCACTTTTTTTCGTGCCGTTGTGACTTCGAACGTTCCCCTAAGCCAAGCCTTACGGCATGTGTTTAGCTGCAGAATCAATTGTGCACAATACAACGTGGGCACCTGTGTAGAGCTGCACAATCAATGCATCATTTTGCAAATTTGTAAGGTGGGGTTTGAATGCTCTACTACTTTTTCTTCCCGCTCTGAGCAATTATTTTTATCTTCCAGTTGCAAACCCCTTCCTTTACAGCAGTGTTTCTCAACCTTGACAATTTTAAGGCATGTGGACTTCAACTCCCAGAATTCCACAGCCAGCATTGCTGGCTGTGGAATTCTGGGAGTTGAAGTCCACATGCCTTAAAATTGACAAGGTTGAGAAACACTGCTTTACAGTGAGTGCTTTATGATGGGTGGAGTTTAACTTTGATTCTGGCAGAACCTATCCAGGTATTGAATACCAGGCATTGGAATAAAGCCAAGAGGTTTGTGCTTATTTAATGGAACTTTGAGCTGGGATTATGCTGAGCCTGTATCATGAAACGCCCTAAACATGGTCTGATGGACACCAGTCCTTCCAATATTTTTCCAGTCTTATCTGTATTTTTCCAGGTGGAAAACGCAGGATAGCAGCCCTTTTCCAGCCCTCGGAAGTCCTGAGCAGTGGTAAGGCTCCCTATCTAATAATATATTTTTTGTTTCGTGTTGAATAAATGAGATACCCACTATGGGGAGAGGATGGGCATCCTGACTTATTTTTAGCGGTTAGATTTTAATTTGACCCCATCTTTTTTTTTTCCTTTTCTAAGTATCAAAGTCACTAAAGAAAATTCAAACACACCCACCTCTTACGACCCAAATTCGATCTCGCATCATTATCCTGGGACACGTATAGTTGCCTTTGCACCCACCTCTGTCCTTTAAGGGTCCAACAGTCTCCATTTTTCATAAAATTTTACCACAGAAGCAGGCCAGCCTACTTAGAAACAGATAAAGAGCCGGGGTGGCGTAGCAGTTAGAGTGCAGTACTGCAGGTCACTTTAGCTGACTCTGTTCAGCAGGTCAGCGGTTCAAATCTCACCAGCTCAAGGTTGACTCAGCCTTCCATCCTTCCGGGGTAGGTAAAATGAGGACCCAGATTGGATGTACACCGCTTAGAGAATGCTTGCACTTAAAGCGGTATATAAGTCTCATAAATAAATAAATAAAAGAGGTCCGCAAGCATAAAGCATTCGTGTCGGTAATCCTCAACGTACGACCGCCATTGAGCCCAAAATGGATCTCGCTAAGCGAGACAGTTGCTAAGCGAGTTTTGCCCCATTTTATTAACCTTTCTCGCCACCACGGTTAAGTCAACCTCCGCAGTTGTTAAGTTAGTAACACGTTTGTTAACTAAATCTGGCTTTCTGGTTGACTTGGCTTGTTGGAAGGTCGCAAAAGGAGATCACATGATCCCCCGGATACTCCAACTGTCTTAAGTACATGCCAGTTGCCAAGTGTCCGAATTTTGATCACATGACCAGGGGAGGAACGCTGCAGCGGTCATGTGAAAAAAAATGATCCTAAGTCACTTTTTCCAGCGTCGTCGTAACTTCAAACGGCCACTAAATGAATTGTTGAAAGTCAAGGACTACGTGTTATATATTTTTTCTACATCAAAATACAATTTAGAATAGAAGTGTGGGGTTTTCACCTTTAACTGTATAGGACAATAAAGTAGGTGTTTTAGTTCTTAAATACAATCTATCTTCTGTTATCATTCCTTGTTCTGCTCCCCCCCCCTTTTTTTTCTTGTAATCAGAAGGTTGATAATCATAAGGAACGCACTCTCCATTAATTTTGAAATTTTGTTATCGTTGTTCCTCTCCCCCAACCCCGCCCAAAAGAGACCATCAGAGGAATCTAGATTCTTCAATTTGTTTCATACAATCTCACTGATCTAGTTCAAGTAAAACAGACTTGACATCCAAAATGAACCATTCATATGGTTCATTATTTAGTTGCTGGAAATGGGTATGTCTAGTTTAACGAAGAGAAGGACGAGGGGGGACATGATAGCAGTGTTCCAATATCTCAGGGGCTGCCCCAAAGAAGAGGGAGTCAAGCTCTTCTCCAAAGCACCTGAAGGCAGGACAAGAAGCAACGGATGGAAACTAATCAAGGAGAGAAGCAACCTAGAACTAAGGAGAAACTTCCTGACAGTTAGAACAATTAACCAGTGGAACTCCTTGCCTCCAGAAGTTGGGGTGCTCCATCACTGGAGGCTTTTAAGAAGAAACTGGATAGCCATTTGTCTGGAAAGGTATAGAGTTTCCTGCCTGAGCAGGGGGTTGGACTAGATGACCTCTAAGGTCCTTCCCACCTCTGTCATACTGTTATGGGGGGGGAATGTAGTAATATCCAGTGCAGTGTTGTGAAGATAGAAAGATACTAGGATTAAGACTGGGAAAACTCAAATTCTAAATCTCTCTTAGAGAGAGAAGCTGGCTGGGAGTAGTAGAGAGTCACAGAAGAGCTAACAGCCAGCAACAATTATATATAAAAAAAAATTCCTTGGAGTCCAGGAAACAAGGAAGCTTAAACTCAAACTGATTTTTCCTTAACTCCAAGGGTTACAAAAAAGAAAGGAGGAAGGAGAAACAGTCACATTTTCAAGATTTTAGTATTATAATTTATATCGGGACAGTTCTAGTCAAATCTGCACAGGTTTGTAATAATACTACATCAGTGATATCCAGAGAGCCAGCAGAAGTTTGTGGCTGAGATGTTGTTGTATTAAACAAGGGAAGAGTCAGGTTCCTACCTTAGACATGGAAGCCAGCTGTGTGAGCCTGGACCAGCAAAACACAACTCAAACAGCAATGACAATGGAAAATTGCCAACATCTAATATGCAGATGTAAAAAAGATGTTGAGACTCTAGAAAGAGTACAGAGAAGAGCAAGAAAGATGATTAGGGGACTGGAGGCTAAAACATATAAGGAACGGTTGCTAGAATTGGGTATGTCTAGTTTAATGAAGAGAAGGACAAGGGGGGACATGATAGCGTATTCCAATATCTCAGGGGCTGCCATAAAGAAGAGGGAATCGAGCTATTTTCCAAAGCACCTGAAGGCAGGACAAGAAGTAACGGAGGGAAACTAATCAAGGAGAGAAGCAACCTAGAACTAAGAAGAAACTTCCTTACAGTGAGAACAATTAATCAGTGGAACAGCCTGCCTCCAGAAGCAGTAAATGCTCCAACACTGGAAGTTTTTAAGAAGAGACTGGACAGCCACTTGTCCGAAATGGTGTAGGGTTTCCTGCCTGAGCAGAGGGTTGGACTAGATGACCTCCAAGGTCCCTTCCAACTTTACTACTATTACTATTACTAAGGTGGCTGCTATTAGACATTTAGTACCAAGAGGCAGAGTTTGAAATGTTAATGAGTTTAGAATTGGCATTTAGGTGTTAAAAAAACAAAAACAAAATTGGCTATAAGAAATCCATGATAATCAGACTTGCATGATTCTGTTATTATAGCCACTCTCAATAGACATAAGTCTTCCTGTGGAGTTGATTTCATGGTATGGTCTACCTGTCAAGGCAGATAGCTCCTGATTTGTCTGTGTTGTCTTCTGGCAGTCAAATACATTTTTATGTCCCAGGCTTTTGAATAGTCTGTTACTATGGTCACAGCGGGGAATAATAACTTTTGTTGTTGTTGTTAATTGCGAAGTGTGTCTGACCCATCGTGACCCCATGGACAACGTTCCTCCAGGTCTTTCTGTCCTCTACCATCTTCTGGAGTCCATTTAAGTTCACACCTACTGCTTCACTTTAACTTTTTAGCAGGGCTTATATTTCCTATTGTTTGGTTTATTCGATTTTAATATGCACACAAGGGTTAAAAGTGGGATGGCTAAAATTCACTCTCTGTCCATGCCAATTTATCCTAAGTGTTGTTTCAGTGTCTATGGACTTTTCCTTCTTTTGATCGATATAGCTGCATGGGTTCTTGGTGCACTCTGAGCTTGATGCTTTTCTCGCAGACATTTTATTACCCAACTAGGCAACACCATCAGTTTCCTTCCCCACTTCTTTGGTCTGCCTTTTAATCCCATGTTTGCCTGGCAACTATTTTGATGTTTGCTGATGTTTAATAAACAAACATCACACTCAATCTTTTGCTAGCTGAATTGAGCTCATTGGCTTCCTTGGAGGGGCCAGGGTTGCATCAGGTAAAAGACTCAACTGGAAATTATTCCCATTAATTTCCAAACATTACAGATATTCATAGATATAGTATACAGCCAGCACTTCTGGATTAATCTACTTCAGTGCATTTTAGCTAGCAATTCATTTCACTTTAGGCTCTAGTGATATATTTAGCTACTAGAAAAGGGTTTGTTTTTTTCTTTCTCACACCATTCTAATAACGGCAGATTAAAGCCTAATGCTGTTACTATTTTCTGTGTGAGAATAACTTCAACAGCCGGGAGAAGCAAAGCTAATGCTTTGTAGAATTGTCATTCCAGAATTACACGTAGACCCTGGGACAAAGCTTCAGGGTTCACGTTGCCATGCTGTTGTAAAGTTGTCATAGAATTGACTGACAGGCCATTTGAGCACCACGATATTTGGTCACCACAATATAAAAAAGATGTTGAGGCTCTGGAAAGAGTGGAGAGAAGGACAACAAAAATGATTAGGGAGCTGGAGGCTAAAACATACAAAGAACGTTTGCAGGAATTGGACATGTCTAGTTTAATGAAGAGAAGGACGAGGGGGGACTGACAGCAATGTTCCAAATATTTGAGGGATTCCTACAAAGATGAGGGGGTCAACCTATTTTTCCAAAGCACCAACAGGCAAGACAAGAAACAATGTTATCCTATGTTCCATGTTCTATGTCAAATTTCTGGTTAAAGACAACTGAGATATTGTACTTCCATTCTATTCCCAACTGTGGCAATTTCCAGTTGTGAGGACTTCAAATCCCTGAATGACCTCGCCACCATTGTTGTTGATGACAATTTCTTTTGTAACACATTTTATTAGTTTTCCAATTTTAACATCCAAGTATTTAGAAAGTGACTGGGTAATCAATAATTCAATAACAGCATTTTTAGTACGTATCTTGGGTTACATTGTCCAAAATTCCTTCTCTATTTCCCATTAACATTTAATATAACATAGTTAAGCTAATAAACTTCTAGCCATAGCAAACACAATTGGAGCCTTTATCAATCTATCTTTTGTTTATACATATACATATCCTAATTTTTAATTTCTAATTACAGTATTCCAATTTTAACCTTTAATATCCATAATATTCCCATTTCTGGTAACCCAAATTTCCTTTATTTCACTACACAAAAGTTATGATATCTAAAATGCGCATATTATTTACTTAAATACATTCTATTTTTATTTCATAGACATTTTCTAATTCTCATCCTGATACATCACAGCTTACTAATAGAGTAACCTTTATTATCTCAAATCCATCCATCATCTATATTTTCTGGGCTAAGGGTAATCCTTAATATTTAATTTCCATTTCCCTTATAAATCTGTACCCTAATTATTAAGTCAATTAATCCAACAACATTTGAATCTAATAGTCATATTTCGCTTTGTCTCCAGATCTCCTTTTAGCCCATTAGTTGAAACTTTAAGATCTCTCTTGGTAAGTCAGAAGGCCCCATTTTTTTAAACCTAACCCTAGCTTTCATTGATGACAATTTAAGGGGGCTGAAATCCATAAATCTGTCAGTTACCAAGCTTGGGAAATAACACTCTGTAAGATTTTTATTTCAAGCTTTTCCAGCGTCAATTCAAATCACATCACACGAATATCTAAACTAGAGAAGTCAGAGGACCCATTAGCTTGCATCTAAACTCAAAATACTCAGGACCCACAAAGTTAGGTTAAGTCTAACTTTAGTATCTTCAAGGCATATGAAAGGTTATGCTGCAGTTCTCGACTTACAACGATACATTTAGTGACCAAAGTTACAATGGGGCTGAAAGAAAGTGACTTAATGATCGTTTTTCACACTTAACAACCGTTGCGGCCTCCATGATCATATGATCAAAATTCAGACGCTTGGCAGCTGACTCATATTTATGACGGTTACGGCGTCCCAGTGTCACGTGCTCCTATTTTGTGACCTTCTGACAAGCAAAGTCAGTGGGGGGGAGCCTGATTCACTTAACAACCATATTACAAATTTAACAATTGCAGGAATTCAACTTAACAACTGCAGCATGATGGGTCATGAAATGGGGGCAAAACTCGCTTAACAATTGTCTCAGCAACCAGAAACATTGGGCTCACTTGTGGTCGTAACTTGAGGACTATCTATAGAATCAAATTTTTAGTTGTTTAATTATCAATGGTATTTATGCTCTGTGCACTTTTAATTGAAATGTCTAATTGTTTTAGGACATTTTGTTCTGTGGTTTTCTGTCAGAAGTAGTTACGGCCGATATTTATTCTTTAATCTTTTATTGTGCGATGTAATATTGGCCCATTGGTTATATTGTGCTGCCTAACTGCTTTTCTTGAACCATCTGGTTATCTAAACAGTAGCTTGCTTACTCACATATTTCTTTCCTCTTGCTCAATCTTTACTTTTTTATTTTTCATGTGAAATAAACTTTGGCATCGGAAATTAAAAAGAAATAGCATGAGGCCTTAAAGGCATGACTAACACATCTCTTCAAACCGGGTATCTGTATTAATAGATCTTGATTCTCCTCATAAATATTGTTTGAAATAGATTTGGATTTGTGGAAGATGATTAATATGCCCCCCAAAAAAGCTGCTGAATAAAGCCAGGAAGCTTAATACAATTTCACTGGGTTAAATATAATTATCTATTTTCCAAATGTGATACATCGCAGATGTATTTTGTATTTGATGGCCTTCTTCATTTTCTAACTATATTAAAATAATCTCCAAGACTTTGAAATATATATATCTAAAGCTTTAAATTGAGAATTTTCTCAAAGTTTTGGAATTCTATATATGCAGCTGATGCAAATAAGCATCTGTGTTTGCTGCCTACATTCTGGGTAGTTATTAGATTTTCTAGCCATATCAGAAATCTTCCCTGTCCATTTCTTCTGCTTAATTATCATCTTCTCTGAATAATTTTTTCTTATCTATCAAATTTACATGTTGTTTTGTCTATCTGATTTGATTTAATCATAATGGCGCCTTGATGTGTATTGAACAATCACACATTTTCAGGTCTGTCATCAAATTGTTTCTCTGTTTAGATGGACTAGGGATAAGCTTTCGTCCATGGTACAAATGCAATCCGCTTTCACCGTTTATTTTGAAATAAGTCTCTTGATATAACTACAGTGGTACCTCAGTACTCACAGTTAATTGCTTCTAGGAAGAGCAATGAGAACCAGAAATTATGAATATCAGACACATTTGTGGTACCTCAGTACTCACAGTTAATTGCTTCTAGGAGGAGCAATGAGAACCAAAAATTATGAATATCAAACAAATTTGTGGTACCTCAGTACTCACAATTAATTGCTGCTAGGAGGAGCAATGAGAACCAGAAATTATGAATATCAAACACATTTGTGATAAGTACTCACAGTTAATTGCTTTAGGAGGAGCAATGAGAACCAAAAATTATGAATATCAAACACATTTGTGGTACCTCAGTACTCACAGTTAATTGCTTCTAGGAGGAGCAATGAGAACCAGAAATTATGAATATCGAACACATTTGTGGTACCTCAGTAGTCACAGTTAATTGCTTCTAGGAGGAGCAATGAGAACCAGAAATTATGAATATCAAACACATTTGTGGTACCTCAGTAGTCACAGTTAATTGCTTCTAGGAGGAGCAATGAGAACCAAAAATTATGAATCAAACACCTTTGTGGTACCTCAGTACTCATAGTTAATTGCTTCTACGAGGAGCAATGCGAACCAAAAATTATGAATATCAAACGTTTTTTTCCCATAAGGAATAAGGTAGTGAGTCACAAGGCAGCCGACACTGAGAAATTCTAGCTTGTGGGTTGAATACCAAACGAACGATGGAATATCGGGATAAAATTTTTGTGTCAAAATGCATTGAGTACCAAATTTGATGAGTTTTAAAGCAGTTGAGTAAAAAGGTACCACTGTAGATAATTAGATCAAAGGGTAGGTGCAGAATTTCCCTGGATTATTTGTCAGGGGAAAGTTATCTCTGATCGGATTAACCTTTGATAGTGAAGTATGTGTGTATGTATGTCTTTTAAAAATATTTCATCATCTTTGTTTTTAGTCGTAATGGGGAAATCAGAGCAAAACCTCTTTTGGCTTCCATCTTTTTTCTTTGCTCGTATCCTGAAAACTCCATTATAATTGTTGTCGAAGAGATACTGTCTTGGTTCTTCCATAATATAGAAGTGTGAAAGACAGCTGCGTATTAGTCTTTTCTTAATAATTTTCAAACTGTGGCAAACCAACTTCTTTGACTGACGGAGCCTTTATTGAAAACAGTTCCTTCCTTAGCAAATAATATAAATGACAAAATGTAGAGATCATCTGTATGTAAGTGTGTAACAACAGAGACAGGGAGAGAAGAATGAACGAACTTTGCTATTGCGTTACTTATCAACCTCTTACATGATGCAATTCCTCACCTGGAAAATTGTGGTTTAGTTTCTGTTTGGACAGTTCATTAAGCTGTCAGGTTTTGCAATATCTTAACATATTTATGGCTTGGCGCCTTATATAAAGGAGAGACAGTCCAAAACACCACTTTGACAGATGTTTTGAGAACCTGTGACAAATGTTTATCATCTTCCTTCTGTTTTCCACCTGGATCCTTTCTTGAAATATTACTCGCAGAGGGGAACTCAGCCTTTCCTTGGAAACAATGAAGCTCATTATTTAAGTCCTTTTGTTTGTTTGTGTGCCTTAATCTAGCCTGATATAAACACTGTCCTTCAGCACTTCTGGATAGAAAACACAAAAAAGATGGCACACTCATTACAAGTGTGCTCTCGAGACTCAGGACAGGTAGAAGCTGTACAACGTGTTCTTCCGCCTTGCCGGTTTTATACAGACTCTGGAAATGCTCTAATTAACCCCGCTACCGACTAGCAAAACAGGTTGCAGTCACAAACATTATAAGCCATTTCTGTTTTCTGACATCAGCCTTGAAATAACACACTAGGTGGCCAAGGTTTGTGTGCAGAGTGCAAGATCAGAATAATTAAAAGCTATTGAATCGACCTGAGGATGGATAGCCTTTTGGGCAAGCAACACTCTTGGCTATTCATCCTACTATTAATTTAATTTATTTGCATGCCTGCCTGCCAAATCACAGTAATCACAGTATGAAGAGCCAAGGTGGCGCAGCAGTTAGAGTGCAGTACTGCAGGCCATTTTAGCTGACTGTGTTCAGCAGGTCAGCGGTTCAAATCTCAGCGGCTCAAGGTTGACTCAGCCTTCCATCCTTCCGGGGTAGGTAAAATGAGGACCCAGATTGTTGGAGGCAATGTAAATAAATAAATATATATATATATATATATATATATATATATATATATATATATATACACACATACATATACATACATTGCTTACTGGTGTACACCGCTTAGAGAGTGCTTGCACTTATAGCGGTATATAAGTCTCATAAATAAATAAATAAATAAATAATCCTTCCAAGAAAAGTCTCCATACCCAGAAATCAACAAAATACCAAATCTGACTCAAATCGGAGATGAGTGGTGCTTGCTGTAGTCTACTTTGATGTTGTTGTTCCATCGCTAAGTTGTGTCCAACTCTTTGAGACCCCATGGACCATAGGATTCCAGGCTTCCCTGCCTCCCTGAGTTTGCCCAAATTCATATTCCTTGCATCGATGACCCTATCTAACCGTCTCACCTTCTGCCGTCCTCTTCTCCTTTTACCTTCCATCTTTCCCAACATCAAGGTCTTCTCCAAGGAGAAGACCTCTCTTCTCATCTAGCGGCCAAAGTCTTGGAGCTTCAGTATCTGCAGTCTATTTCAAGGCCTATAATTCTAGCCTTGCAGACCATCAAAATCCTTAATGCAGAAGTGTTCCAATCAGAACAATTTCACATTCCAGGGCAATGGTGACTTTTGAATTTGTTTAATTTTATCCTTCCACCCTTGCTGAGTGACAATTCACCTCCCATCACTTAAACTTTCCTTTCTCCTGCCACTTATAATAAACCTTAGAACCATATTGGATTAATGGGGTTGTTGTTAGTTGCGAAGTTGTGTCCGACCCATCGCGACCCCATGGACAACATTCCTCCAGGCCTTCCTGTCCTCCACCATCTTCTGGAGTCCATTGAAGTTCACGCCTCCTGCTTCAGTGACTCCGTCCAGCCACCTCATTCTCTGTCGTCCCGTTCTTCTATTGCCCTCAATCTTTCCCAGCATCAGGCTCTTCTCCAGTGAGTCCTTCCTTCTCATTAGGTGGCCAAAGTATTTGAGTTTCAGCTTCAGGATCTGGTCTTCTAAAGAGCAGTCAGAGTTGATCTCCTCTAGGACTGACCAGTTTGATCACCTTGCAGTCAATGGGACTCGCAGGAGTCTTCTCCAGCACCATAGTTCAAAGTCCTCCATTCTTTGGCGCTCAGCCTTTCTTATGGTCCAACTTTCACAGCCATACATTGCAACTGGGAAAACCATGGCCTTGACTATACGCACTTTTGTTGGCAGGGTAATGTCTCTGCTTTTTAGTATGCTGTCTAGATTTTCCATAGCTTTCCTCCCCAGGAGCAAGCGTCTTTTAATTTCTTGGCTGCAGTCCCCATCTGCAGTGATCTTGGAGCCCAGGAAGATAAAATCTGTCACTGCCTCCATTTCTTCCCCATCTATTTGCCAGGAATTGAGAGGGCTGGATGCCATGATCTTGCTTTTCTTAATGTTGAGTTTCAAGCCAGCTTTTGCACTCTCCTCCTTCACCCGCATCAAGAGGCTTAGTCTTCAGTTCTGGGAAGGAAAGATGCAAGCCCTATTTTTAAAAGTTTATGATTTATGTTTGTTTATGTTTACTTCCCAAACCATTGTTGGATGCTTCAAATTATCGGAAGCAAAAATGTGATACTATTATTACTATATTATGAAAGCTTGTCTATGGTGAATGATAATATATTATATTGGATATAATCATTATTTTGTGTATTGTCGTTCTGAGGAACTTTTGTTGACTTGCTTGAATACAATACATACAACTGCTTATTTTTGATTTAATTCCATTCTGTCGCTGTTCTTAATTTGAGTACTCTTGTCTCTCTTTTTGGGGAAATATAAAAGGTTTGAGAGTTGCTTGCTGTCATTTTTACTTTCCTGCCCTAAATCTTTTTCACTAATTCCTTAAGTTTCCATTTCTGAAACAGCATGTGATTGCACTGCAGTTCTTAACAAATGTCAAGTTACATTTGTAATTCTTATTCTGAATCCTGCTGTTTGTAACACGTTAGCATTATTGTAAAATACAGTACATTACATGCTGTGTTTTTAGATTTTAGATAAATGAAAGCTAAGTAGTAAATAAGAGATAGGAGTTTAATTATCCTTCATTGCTGGAAAATAGCTGCCACATAAATTACCTAAATGTCTGGTAAACAGGGAGCTGAAATAAAGTCTTCTTCTTCCTCCTCCTCCTCCTCCTCCTCCTCCTCCTCCTCCTCCTCCTCCTCTTCTTCTTCTTCTTCTTCTTCTTCTTCTTCTTCTTCTTCTTCTTCTTCTTCTTCTTCTTCTTCTTCTTCTTCTTTTCTCTCTCTCTCTCTCTCTCTCTCTCTCTCTCTCTCTATTATATAAGCATAGAGAAATTTAGATCTCCTTTTAATAAGAGTTTTAGAATTTTTAATTCTAATTTTTGTTTAGAAAAAAATTCAAATGGGTTGTTGTTGAATTATTTTACTTCCCAAGCCTACCTGGAATAGGAGAATCTTAAATAACAGAATAACAGAGTTGGGAGAGAGTTGCGTGTATAATATATATGATCACGTCTACACCAGCGCTCTTCAATCAGAAGTATATTTCCATCAGAATAGAGCTGGACGGGGACCTTGGAGGGAGAGCGGAAGGAAGCATAGCAATAGCATTTAGACTTATATACCGCTTCACAGTGCTTTACAAAGCCCTCTCTAAGTGGTTTACAGAGTCAGCATCTTTGGCCCCAGCAATCTGGGTCCTCATTTATCAACTTTGGAAGGATGGAAGACTGAGTCAACCTTGAGCCAGTGAGACTAGAACGGTCACGAAACCAACTGTTCTAAGTCAAGGACTACCCGTATTAACAATGCTCTGCTAATTTAGAGAGGTGAATTTAGGGAAGTGAAGTGGACGATGGTGCTACTTTTCAGAGTAATATGCCAACATGGTAACTAAATAATATTCCATGGTGGTTGATTACTGTATAACAGGGGTGTCAAACTGCCGGCCTGCGGGCCGGATGCGTCATCGGGAAGCCGCGCCCACCCCCATTGCCGGCAATGGCAAAAATGGCCCGATATGTTGCGTGATGTCGCGAGTTTGACGTGTCTGATGTATATGTACCTGGAAGGAAGTGTTCAAAAATTGTAATGTAGTTATCTGAAGGTGAAAAAAAAAATCAGCCGCAAAATATTCTTACATAAGTTCAGCCATGTACATTTTCAATTCAGTCCTGTTAGGAGCCATAAATCAAATTTTACCCAATGTTTTATTTATGGCAGATTTTTTTTATCATATTCATATTTGACAGACTACTGAATGACAGTCTGAGATACTAAGAACTCTTGAGACAGGAATTGTATGTACTAGCTTCCTAGAAGTCAAACCTGTTAGATCTGCTGACTGCTAGGAAAAAAAATGTAATATTAATAATCCACTTTTGAATAGCTTGTAAGATGATAGAAAAACATGCTCAATTAACTAATTAGGCCAAAGTAAAAGGGAAATTGTTCAACCTGCTGGATGGCCATCAAACCAAGAATAAAAAGAATGAAGAAAAAAGTTAAAAAATGATTCTGCACCTTGATGTTGTTGTGATTCCGTGCCAGCCTGTGCTCCCAACAGCTGAGTCTGAGGAATCTGAGGAGGAGGTGGAGGAGGCATTTGAAGGGCCATCAGGGGCAGAGGGAGGCTCTGATGAATTACAGGACTCACGGTTTGATGCAAAGCCTGGGCCCTCCAGTCGTGTTCCTGATGAAGCTCAGCTGTGTGAAGAGAATGAGTCAGACTTGGAGGACTCACACCTGATGGACATGCTAATTGATGCTCGCACACGTCGTCAATTAGCAAGAGTAAATCAGCAGCAGTCAATACGGCAACTCCAGGGTAAAAGGAGAAGGCACTGAGAGGCAACGCCTTGGGACTGCGGTATAAAAAGAGGAGGTGTGGGCGGTGCTGGTTGCTGAAGGCAACTGTTTGCAAAGTACTTCTTTGAATCCTGGTCTGTTCGTCTTGCTTGTGACTACTCTTCTGTTTGCATCGTGTTTCCTGTGGACTATTTCCTTCATTTGGATTGAGTTTTGCTGTTTGTGTTTTGGACTATTTGGCAAGTTTGTCACCCATATTAAAAGGGGTTTGTTTTGTTTTAAAGTCTCCAGCCTATTTTATCAACAGGGGTTTGGTCCTTGTGCCTTTAACAAGGACGGCTATAGGCTGGGATAGAACAGATGTATCATAGAATAAGACAAACTCTTAAGTATCAGAATACAGCTTGTAATGGGGAAGAAATTGAGGGAAAGCAGTTATTAGAAGTAATTTGAATATTTATAAATATTTTTCGGCAAATGTTGGTTGGGAACAATGGGGCAGATTTAAGACCTCAGCACTGTTTTTACTGACTTTTTTTCCAATTTTTTGTTTTTTTCAATTTTCTTTTTTTTTTCCCTCTTTTTATCTTTTCTTTATACAGTTGTGTGTGTTTATTTCTGGGAAACGATAAATGTTGATATCAATATCAGTACTGAAGCTTAGATTTTTATTGAGCTTTTTAGTTATTTCTTAAGATGATATAATGAAACTAGCTCTATTGTATGTATTGCATTGATGAATTGATTGCATTTATTGTACTTTAGTTTATATGTTATGACTGTGGTGGCAACAATAAAACTAACATATCATAGCAAGCTTATATTTACTAACATAAAGGCTCATTTCCTGATATTCTATTCTTCGCCCAAGATAATTTTCTATTTTCTTTTTATTCTTTAAAAAGTAGTTACTTATCCTGCCTTTTTAAAACTATCAAACAAATGACAATTACAATTAAACTAAAATTGAATTGAACAATTAATTAAAATGTTTATGCAAATATACCTGCTAATACCGTAAGACTGAAAGATGATCACATTAGTTAATTCGGGTTTTTTTTTTCAACTGAGTAGTATTCTATATAAGATGTTATGCTGATATTGGTTTTTTAACAACTTAAATCTCAAAGCTAGGCGGATGAAGCAGTGCTAACCTCAATTATGGATGCAGTAATTACATTCAGAGCAAAGAGGTTATTGATGATAAGCAAGAATCTTCATTCTACCCTAGAATGCCAGCATTTCTGAAAGGCAATCAGATGTGGATGTTTGATGGTATTACAGATATCGTCGCAGTAAGGCCGCCTAGGAACTGCTTCCATCCTGCGATGATATCTGTATTATTATTGTTGTTGTTGTTGTTGTTATTAAAAAGGTTTAAACAAATGTTTAAAAAGATTTAATTTAGGACTTCACTTGAATTTATTGCAGAATCACCCAAGTAACACAGATGGTTTGCACAGTTGATTTTTTCTTTTTTTGACAAATGTCTCAGATCAAGTGAAAAGTTGCTGTCTGAAATTGTGAGCCATTTCCTTTCCTTTCCTTTCCTTTTCTTTCCCTTCCCGTTTTCCCTTCCCCCTTTCCCTTTCCACTCCAGTTTAGTCATTCAATGTCACCCAGAAGATCCTTAAAGACATTCTCTACACAGAGGGATGTTTCTCTTGTCAGGGCTGGGGCTAGTTTTGTTTTAGAGGAGATTTCAGCTTGCTAGTTCCTCCACCAGAACTCCTGGAATGACACCTCATTAGCCGAATATTTTTTCTGAGGAATGTGACACTTACCAAGAACAATCGATCGTGACATATACACCCACAATTTAATGAGGACTTTGTGTAGGTTGAAACTTATGTTTTTCCTGCTCAGTAGTTCTACCATAGAAGACATATCATTCCCCCAAAAGATGCCTACGGCCAGATTGGCTGCTGTGTGCTCAAGGCTTCAACCTGACATCCATTCCTAGACCTTCTAGTGCAGAGGTATTTATTTATTTATTTTATTTTTAAAATTTATAAACCACCCCACTCCCGCAGGACTCTGGGTGGCTAACAATAAAAACACCATAAAACATGACAAAACAAACAGTACAATAACAGTCATCCAGGGGTCAGATTTTATAAACCCCAGGCCTGCCGGAAAAGCCAGGTCTTAAGCAGCTTGTGGAAAACCAACAGGGTGGGAGCGGTCCTAATCTCCGGGGGGAGCTGGTTCCAAGACATGGGCGCCATCACAGAGAAAGCCCTCCGCGGCCCCGCCACATGGCACTGCTTGGCCGATGGGACCTGAAGGAGGCCCAGCCTGTGGGATCTAACCGGACGAAGGGAACTATGAGGTAGTAGGCGGTCTCACAAATAGCCTGGCCCTGAGCCATATAGGGCTTTAAAGGTAATAACCAACACCTTGAATTGGACCCGGAGACCAATAGGCAACCAGTGCAGCTCACGGAGGATAGGTGTAACATGGGTGTATTGAGGAGCACCCACTATCACTCGCGCGGCTGCATTCTGGACCAACTGTAGTCTCCGAATACTTTTCAAGGGTAGCCCCATGTAGAGCGCGTTGCAGTAGTCCAGACGTGAGGTGCCAAGGCAACCTTGGCTCCTTTATGACTTTTATGACTCGTGGACTTTAACTCTCAGAATTCCTGAGCCAGCCATGATGAGGAGAAAGGGAGAGTTTCCATGCTGAGCCATGCTGGCTCAGGAATTCTGGGAGTTGAAGTCCATGAGTCAGAAAGCGGCCTAGGCCTAGGCCAGAGGTAGGCAACCCTGTCTCTTTTATGACTCGTGGACTTCAACTCCCAGAATTCCTGAACCAGCCGAGCTGAGGGAAAAGGGAGAGGTTTCCAAGCTGAGCCATGCTGGCTCAGGAATTCTGGGAGTTGAAGTCCACGAGTCATAAAAGAGCCAAGGTTGCCTATCCCTGGTCTAGTGGTACATCTCCATCTTCAGGTCATCTACCAGACGGGACTATTCATTGGGTACTAGCTGGCACTTTACAGCTTGTTTCCTAAGATAACACCTTTTGCTATGATGAATTTGTTTTGTTTTTTTTCCTTCTGGAGAAAAAACCCAGTTTAATTTTACTGTAAAATGTTCTATGAGTTTCCTTCCTTAACTGTTTGGTGCTGGTCCAGGAGAAGATAAGAATCCCGATTGTTTGACTTTGTTTTTCAATCACTTTGGTTTAATTTGACCAAAACATCAAGTCCCTCAAGACCTACCTAGTTACTTTTATCACTCTTGTGGGTTCAAGGGTTGCCAGAAAGATTTTTGTCAAGATGTTTGACAAATTGAAGTTTATTTATGGTTATTTAGTAGTGGTTTATAACTGCTGTAAGTAATTAAATATAATTTTAAAACTACATTGGTTAGGTGGCACATAGCACATAACAGTATTATATGCTGTTATTCCAACTAAAGTCTAGAGTAGATACCAATTTTATATCTATCTATCTATCTATCTATCTATCTATCTATCTATCTATCTATCTATCTATCTATCTCTATATCTCTGTATATATAGATATAGATATACATTTGGTATCTACTCTAGACTTTAGTTGGAATAACAGCATATAATAAAATTGGCTGCCCTCCAACATAAATCCACAGTATACTCCTATGTATGTTTTCTCAGTTGGTTTTAATCAAATCTCTTCTCCAGAGTATAAGCCCAGAAAATACAATGTGATCCATTTATGATTAAACATGCAATGAATTGCAGTTTTAAACCTCTTTAGGATAATATCCAGGGACTATAAGATGCATTAACATTCCTTTGGTGAGAGAATTTAAGAGAACTTTATTTTTGAGGAAGAAAATCTTACAGTGGAATTCTCTCTGGTGCCGCCCATACGGTCAGATGTATTAAGAGCTGAATATGTTCAAGAAAGGTTGGGATCCATTGAATTTTCAGTCTGCTCATCTAACTATCATATTTCTTAAACACAATGATATTTAGACAAGTCATAATCTCGGCCTTTATAAGTTTCCTTCCATCGCTCATAATATGTAGGGCTTTTTCTTCTGTGGGCTTTGTAGGCTGTTTTATGTTTTACCTCATGGATTTACCTCATGATGTCACTGACTATCTTTGTCTGCTGTAAATCTAGAAAGTTAAATATATTTATTTATATATAAAATTACAAGTCGTGTCAGCATCCCTGACTTCATTTGGACACCTGCTGCGCAATTCCCTGACGTCATATTTTTTAAACACAAAGATATTTGGACAAGATGTAATCTCGGTCTATATACATTTCCTTCCATCACTCACAATATGTTTTACCTCATTGATTTACCTCATGATGTCCCTGACTATCTTGTCAGATGTAAATATAGAAAGTTGCATACATTTATCTATGTATAAAACTACAAATTCATGTCAGCATCTCTGACTTCATTTGGACACCTGCTGCTGCGCAATTCCCAAACACAAAGATATTTGGACAAGCCGACCTTTAGAAATTTCCTTCCATCATTCATAATATGTAATTGGAAAAAAATTCAGAAATGAAAGGAGACAAAAATGTACTTTTTTTTAGCTATGATACATGCCAATGATAGTGAAGTTCTAATGAAGACGTTGATTTAAATAATTTATGAATGCATTTACTTATTTATCTGGCATCAGATTTACAACAGCTGAAAAGTGGCCATTTACGATATAGCAAGCGCCTAAAATAGAATACAGGTAGTCCTCGACTTATAACAATTCATTTAGTGACCGTACAAAATTACAACAACACTGAAATAAGTGACCTATGACCATTTTTCACACTTATGACCGTTGCAGCATCTCCATGGCCACATGATCAAAAGTCAGACGCTTGGCAACTGACTCACATTTATGACGGTTGCAGTGTTCTGGGGGGGTCATGTGATCCCCTTTTTGAGACCTTACTTACCGTATTTTCCGGCATATAAGACGATTTTCTAAAGTGTTGAAATCGGCGCCGAAGTCGGGGGTCGTCTTATACGCCGAGTCGTCTTATGCGTCAGAAATTATGGTAGTTTCCGGCGTATAAGACAACTTTCTAGGCATGGAAATTGGCGCCGAAGTCGGGGGTCGTCTTATATGCCGAGTCGCCTTATACGCCGGAAAATATGGTAATTTAACTACTGCAGTGATTCACTGAACAACTGTGGGAAGAAGGGTTGTAGAATGGGGCAAAATTCACTGAACAAATGTTTCACTTAGCAGGAGAAATTTTGGGGTCAACTGAAGTCGTAAATGGAGGACTATCTGTACAGCACTTCAAAGCAAGTCAACCTTGATGTTTTTCCTGCTTTACTTTTAATACTATGTGAAGAAGAATCATATCTTTAATACTGTCTTAAGTAATGCCTTTTCATGGTACCTCATGCTTCGTTTATGTTGTAGAGTTTACAAATCAACATATGTTTACGAGCATAAATAAAATGGAAAGGTAGACTGCATTCCTGCTGAACTGAATTAAATTAGTTCAGTTGGCTGAGAATATATGTTTGCCAATTAATTATAATCTTTATTCTCTGAAATTTTGCTCGTGGGATATTAACGAGGATTATAATTTGCCCAGTGAGCCCAAAGCCGTATAGGGAAATAATTCTATGACCCTGTTCCAAGCTCAGTACCTCATTTTTGTTTTATTTCTGTTTGATTAACTAGGTTGGTCTTGTTAAATGCATAATCGTTATTTCCCTCCTATACTTGAAAGATCATTTAAATTGCTGAGTTAAAAAAAAAAGAACTAGGAAATTTAATGAAAACAAAATGCTTTTAGGATCCAGACCAAAGGATTTGGAATGGATTGTTTTTTTAAAAAAATAAAATACCATCTTTTCTCCAAAGCAAAGCATGAACAATGTTCCTTTAAGTGCTTTTAAGCCTAAAGCATTTTCATGCCAATATATCACAGAAATAAAGTGTCCATTTGACTTTTAAAGTCGAAATTGCCGTCTAACGTTCGCAAAAATTTAGATATAGGTTTATAGAAAAAGTAATTATTGATCCCTGCCAAAGTTTTATGGCTTCATTCTTTTCTCGGTTAAAATCTATGATGTGTAAAATCTGTGCCTTAATACAGCGAGCATTTAATCAGAATAGAGCTGTAAGGGACCTTGAAGGTCTTCTAGTCCACCCCCTTGCTCAAACACGAGACCCTATAGTAGGGTCTCCTGCCTAAGCAGAGGGTTGGACTAGATGACCTCCAAGGTGCCTTCCAACTCCTATTCTATCCTATTCTATTCTATTCTATTCCATTCCATTCCATATTTTCTATTCTATTCTATTCTATTCTATTCTATTCTATTCTATTCTATTCTATTCCATTCCATATTTTCTATTCTATTCTATTCTATTCTATTCTATTCTATTCCATTCCATTCCATTCTATTCTATTCTATTCTATTCTATTCTATTCTATTCTATTCTATTCTATAGATCCGACCTAGAACTAAGGAGAAATTTCTTGTCAGTTAGAACAATTAACCAGTGGAACCACCTGCCTCCAGAAGTTGTGAATGCTCCAACATTGAAAGTTTTTTTTAGAAGAGACCAGACCACCATTTGTCTGAAATGGTATAGGGTTTCCTGCCTGATCAGGGAGTTGGACTAGAAGACCTCCAATGTCCCTTCCAACTCGATGATGATGATGATGATGATGATGATTAAGGATGTTAATACCGTAAGAATCACTCATCGGTTCCTTGACACGTGTTTCTTTTATTTGGATTCTTCCACTTCATGCTCCTTCTTCATACGTTGCATGTGTTTTATTATGATAATAAGATAAAGGTTACCAAGATTTATGTCTAAGTGCCTTAACTTTCTTGTGACTTTTTTGTTGCTAGACAGTAATGTCTAACCATGTCTTACTGCTCTTGTTAATGCTCACTGCAGCAGTCACTTTCTGCCTCTGCAACTTCTTTAACGAACTTTCTTAATTCCTGCCTGAGACTTTCACCATTAGTTGAGGGGTAGGGAAGAAGGGATTCATCTCTTTCAACCACATTTAAAGCATTTTTAACCATTGTTGTTCCTGCTGAGTATAAAATATGTGGCTGTTTTTTGAGTCACTGGTAAGCAGCCGGCAACTAAATTAACACCTAGGGGAAACGCCAGTGATAAACTATGTGTATGGTTTCCTTTGCTATTTCTCTTACACATTAGCCTATATATGTTATCTTCCTGACAGCCTATTAATCTATATGAACAAATTAACTTCACTCAAAGATATATAACGGGGCCTCTTCTGGATAGGAACAGAAGGACTTTTCCTGTTGCATGAAGTAAAATAAAAATCCGTGATATTTTTTGAAGAAGGCTTCATTAAATATGGATTTTACACTCTGTTCCATATGGACCAATCTCCTTTCCTTGGCAGATTTATTAAAAAGGAAAAAAAAAAGATGTCCTGAGCGATAATCTCAGTTATGCCATGCCAGGAGATTCGCAAAGGAAACTTAATAAGATTTTGCTGGCGCCATCCATTTAGCCAGAAAATTCACTGAGAGTAATAGTTGTTGCAGTCCCATATTGAAACCAAGATGAGGATGTTACTTCACTGGTTTTAACAAAAGGCAGCTGCAGTGAGCATTAACAAGAGCAGTAAGAAATGGTTAGATGTGGTCTTACTGCATTGTTATCAAGAAAGCCATTTAGATAAGCTTGATCTGAAGACATTTCTCTAATCTTTTATTTCCCTTCTTGCTTTGTACCCATCTCATTCTGGCTCTAAATAGGCTAACAACTCTTCTCCCACACAATATTATGATATAGAAAACTACCATAACCGTAAAACAAATGCCAAATTGCATACTAGTTAATAATCATAAAACATTATAACATTATCACAGAATAATTCAGCACTAATTGTTTATCATTCTGATTCCTCAATCATTGCCAGTTACAACCGGCTAATGCATGCCTCAGTTTATCACGTGGCTGGAATAAAACCTTCAGGACATCTCCTTATTGATATTGATATATAAGGAAAGAAAAGAACCCTACAGCATCCAACTGATCAGAGTAGGTCAATCTACATTCTTAAAATGTTAAACTTAATGGAGGTGCAAACTTTTGTACAATATCCTTAATTGTACAAGCTACCAAAATAATGTATAAGGTCATCCCGTGCAGACGACAGCTCTGATTAACATTTATTTTAAAAAAAACTGGACATCTTAGATGGACTTTTTTGTTGAAAGAAGGGGGGAAAAATGAATGGATGATTTTGAGCTTTGAGGATTTAAAAGGAGGATGAAAATCCAGTGTGTGTGTGTGTGTCTGGCAACATCAATAGACTCTCTGTTTAGACATCGGTAGCAAAGCCTGACGAGCAAGTGGAATTTGATGGACATCTCCAGAATTTTGTCAGTTTTTGTTCGTCTCTGATGTAAAATATGCTGGAGAAACAAAAAGGAAATAATAATAATAATAATAATAATAATAATAATAATAATAATAATAATAATCCCCCAGTGAGGCACTACCTTGACGTGGTTGTGGGGCTTGTGTACTCTGAGGAAGATGAGAGCTATGCTAGAGGTTCAACCATACTGGACAGGTCTCATCAGAGGAGTCAGACAAAGAGTGTCTCTCCCATAAAAAATATGGTGAGACGTAAATTTCAGAATGCCATACCGGCTCGGACGTCGCCCGGGTTAACAAGGTCCGCACTAGATATTGGAGTTCCTGGATATCTGGTGAAAAATGGGTTACAGGACTCAGGACTGTTGGCTGAGCAACCAGGGCCAGCAGCTGCAGAACTACTGGAAGAAAAGGTGTTTACCCGTCGCAGATACACAGTGATGGAAAACAAAGAAATAATGATCTGTTACTACAGATCAAGTCCAACAAGAAGAGGATATCTAAAACGAATGCACCAGTTCTGGAAAGAACAACATCCAGAATCAGAAATAACAGAACAGAGACTAGCAGATCAACGCCGATTTATAACACGAAATAAAATATTCACAGAAACAGAATTGGACGAACTGCAAAGGTTTACCCAGGGCAAAGAAATCAAAGCCTTACCAGAAGTAATTCAGAATGTAGAGGCAAACCAGGGGGAGTTGGCAGTGAAGGAATCCAGCAGAGATATACAACTGTTCTCATTTGAAAACCAGGCACCTCTTCCTCAGGAAGAACAAAACCCTCTAACTAAAGAAATAAAAGAATTGAAACAAAGAATAACTGAGCATCTAGAACAGCACAAAAACAACAGAATAAGGCTACCTGCATTGAAGCTTGTTCCAAAGAAACAGCTAGCACAAGCATTAAAAGATGCAAATATTGCAATATCAAGTATAAGCACCAATTCACTGCAAGAAACAAACCAACTAATGTACAGCACAGCTGCAGTTATAACAGAATACCTGGGATGCAAAATCAACAAAGAAGAAAAACAAACAAACAGTGCACCAGAAAAATGGAAGGTTAGACTAGAAAATAAGATCAGCAAGTTAAGATCACATGCAAGCAAGCTAGAACAGATGAAAGAAAAGAAGCTGAAGAACAAGAAGACCAAAGAATACCTAATCAAGAAATACCACTTAGAAACAAGGAAGATCAAGGAAGCACTGGAAATAATAAAGCAACAAATAACAGCTATAGCCAGGAAAATCAGTAGATATGAAGCTCGAATTGCAAACTATAGGCAGAACCTCCAATTTCAATCCAATCAGAAACGTTTCTACCAATCCATCAATGGAGAAACTGCAAGGAATCAGTCAGTACCTGACAAGGAAGAAACAGTGCAATTCTGGAAGCAGATATGGGATAACCCAAAGAAATACAACAAGGATGCAGCTTGGTTAAAAGAGGTGGATGCAAATAAAACAGAAGTTGAAATGAAAGAACTAGTAATAACAACAAAAATGGTAGAAAAAAGAGCAAAGAATCAAAAATTGGTCAGCACCAGGTGAAGATGAACTGCATGGGTTTGGTTTGAAACATCTAACTGTTATACACCCACTCATTGCCAAACAGTTCAACAATATACTACAAGGAGGAGAAATTGAAAAGTGGCTAACAACTGGGAAAACCTACCTAATAATGAAAAATCCAGCAAAAGGGTGCAACACCAGGTAACTACAGGCCAATTACCTGCTTACCAACAACTTTCAAATTACTAACTGGTGTGTAGCTGATGCAGTGCAACAGCATCTAGTTGAAAACAATCTCTTTCCACTGAGCAGAAAGGAAACCGCCCCAATAGCAGAGGAACAAAAGATCAACTCCTAATAGACAAAATGATCTTGGAAAACTGCAAGAGAAGGAAGACCAACCTGAATGTGGCATGGATTGACTACAAAAAGGCATTTGACTCTCTGCCACATGATTGGATAATAAAGTGCTAGAAATAACAGGAGTCAGTAGAAACATCAGAAAATTTGTGCAAAGATCGATGGCACAATGGAAGACACAGTTGCAGATCAATGGTGAGAGGCTGGGAGAGGTTAATATCAAGAGAGGAATATTTCAAGGAGATTCATTATCACCATTACTATTTGTTATTGCACTGTTTCCTCTGTCAACAATACTGAATAACTCAGGACATGGCTATCAAACATCAAAAACATCTGCCAGACTATCCCACCTCCTTTATATGGATGATCTGAAGCTGTATGGAAAAACATCATCTGAAATAGAATCGCTGCTCAACACTGTCCGTATATATAGCCAAGATATTGTAATGGAGTTTGGCTTGGACAAATGTGCCACACTTACTATCAAACAAGGAAAAATAGTGAAAACTGAAGGAATCAAGATGCCCCACGAAAATAACATTAAGAGTCTGGATGAGGAAGATACTACAAATACTTGGGTATCCTTCAAGCTGACAACATCAAGCACACTGAAGTCAAGAAAAAGATTAGAGGTGAATACATCAAGAGAGTGAAGAAGATCTTAAAATCCAAACTCAATGGAGGAAATACCATAAAGGCAATCAACACCTGGGCAATCCCAGTCATTAGGTACACAGCTGGAATAGTGAACTGGACTCAAGCAGAACTAAAAGCAATGGATAGGCAGACCAGAAAAATAATGACAATGAATCATGCCCTTCATCCACGCAGTGACATTGATAGACTTTATCTACCAAGGCAAATAGGTGGGCGTGGAATGCTACAAGTACATCAGATGGTTGAAGAAGAAAAAATGGCTTTGGAAGAATATCTGAAGAACAATGATGAAGATGCACTGAAATTAGTATATCAGGAAGGCTTACTAACTACTGGAGAGACCAAACTGGCCTACAAGAAAGACCAAATGAAGAACAGAATAGAGGCATGGGAAGACAAAGCACTACATGGCCAATACATGAAAAAAATAGCTGGGAAAGCAGATAATAATAAAACCTGGCAATGGCTAAGAGCAGGAAAATTGAAGAAAGAGACCGAGGGACTAATTCTGGCTGCACAAGACCAAGCCTTAAGGACAAATGCATACAAAGTCAAAATTGAGAAGACAGCAACAGACAGTAAGTGCCGCCTATGCAAAGAAGCTGAAGAAACAGTGGACCACTTGGTAAGCTGTTGCAAGAAGATTGCACAAACTGATTACAAGCAGCGGCATGACAAAGTAGCAACAATGGTGCATTGGAAGATCTGCAAAAAATATCATTTGCCTGTAAGCAAAAACTGGTGGGATCATAAAATAGAGAAAGTCATAGAAAATGATAAAATTAAACTGCTCTGGGACTTCAGAATTCAAACAGACAAGCACCTGCAACATAACACCCCAGACTTAACAATTGTCGATAAGAAAGACAAAAAAGTCTGGATAGTGGACGTGGCAGTGCCTGGAGATAGCAGAATAGAAGAGAAAGAACTGGAGAAGATAACAAAATACAAAGACCTACAAATAGAAAGAGAAAGACTGTGGCAAAAGCAAGCAAGGGTAGTACCAATAGTAATAGGCTCCTTGGGTGCAATCCCAAAACAACTGGAGCACCACTTGAACACCATTGGCATTGACAAATTTGCTATTAGTCAATTGCAAAAGGCGGCCTTATTAGGAACTGCTTCCATCCTGCGACGATACCTGTAATACCATCAAACATCCACATCTGCCTATCCCAGGTCCTGGGTAAGGACTCGATAGGTAGACAAAATGCCAAATCCAGTCTGAACATCTGGCTGACTGTGCGATGATCGATAATAATAATAATAATAATAATAATAATAATTGGAGAAGATAACAAAATATAAAGACCTACAAATAGAAATAGAAAGACTGTGGCAAAAGCAAGCAAGGGTAGTACCAATAGTCATAGGCTCCTTGGGTGCAATCCCAAAACACTGGAGCACCACTTGAACACCATTGGCATTGACAAATTCGCTATTAGTCAATTGCAAAAGGCGGCCTTACTAGGAACTGCTTCCATCCTGCGACGATATCTGTAATACCATCAAACATCCACATCTGCCTATCCCAGGTCCTTGGGAAGGACTCGATAGGTAGACAAAATGCCAAATCCAGTATGAACATCTGGCTGACTGTGCGATGATCCATGATAATGATAATGATAATAATAATAAAAGTTGGAAGGGACCTTGGAGGTCATCTAGTCCAACCCCCTGTTCAGGTAGGAAACCCTATACCATTTCAGACAAATGGCTGTCCAGTCTCTTCTTAAAAATTTCCAGTGTTGGAGCATTCACCACTTCTGGAGGCAGGTTGTTCCACTGGTTAATTGTTCTAACTGTCAGGAAGTTTCTCCTTAGTTCTAGGTTGCTTCTCTCCTTGGTTAGTTTCCATCTGTTGCTTCTTGTCCTTCCTTCAGGCGATTTGGAGAATAGCTTGACTCCCTCTTCTTTGTGGCAGCCCCTGAGATACTGGAACTCTGCTATCATGTTCCCCCTCGTCCTTCTCTTCATTAGACTAGACATGCCCAATTCCAGCAACCGTTCCTCATATGTTTTAGCCTCCAGTGCCCTGATCATCTTTGTTGCTCTTCTCTGTACTCTCAGCAACTTTTTTACAACGTGGTGACCAAAATCTAATCCTAGGATGAAGGCAACAATCAACTTTGATTTCCATGACAACAAAGATCAGAATAGTTAAACCAATGGATTTCACAGGGCTAATGCAAAAAGCTAGACACTGTGAACAAGTCAGGCAAAGACAGATGCCTGCATAGGAAAAGACACTTTATTTCTGTTTCTAATGAGAAATTTGCAAGTTATATACGCCGGTACACTCTTTCCAAGAATTAACTGAGAAACTTCATCCTAATGCGTCCAGCTTTTGTTTTAATTATTATTATTATTTTAAAACAAATCCATGCTGTGGTTTCTAACTCATCCCAAGATTGGAGTAGGTATTTTTTTTAATAGTGCTTCAGCTCGTTCAATGTGCTGATTCAGCAAAAGCCTCCTTGGAAAAAAATATCAACCTTGTGCTGGAAATGAGGAGGTGGTGCAAACCGTCTGAGGGGATCTGTCTTTCTAGCTATAAGGGGAAGCAATCACAGTTGTGATTGGAAATGTGTGAATGAGAAAAACCAGGCTGGGGGGGGGGGCGAGAGGAGGCCTATCGAATGAGAGATGGACTATTGTCTTAAGAGGGCAAGAAAACCACCTGATGCCTTTTTAATACAGGGATAAGATATAGAATATAGAATTTCTCTGGTTCTACGATTGTCACTTCAGACCATGTGAATATTAGTTGCCTGGATGGGAACTATAGATCTCTTTTACGTCTAGGGCAGTGGTGGCGAACCTATGGCACGGGTGCCAAAGGCGGCACTCAGAGCCCTCTCTGTGGGCACACACGCCATTGCCCCAGTTCTAGGCCTTCAGCTGGGTTTTTATAAAACCTTTTCTCTTTAGGCCTCCGCCCCGTGTGCAAAAAAAAAAAAAGTTCAATCAATCAGTCAATTTCAACTTCTTGCGGGGGGAAAAAAAAAGATCTTGCAAAGTTGGAATTGATTGATTGAACTTTTTAATCCCACCCGGTCTGCCGTTACCACCGCAGCCACGTCCACCCAATGGGCCACACACCCCAATAGGCTACACCCAGCCAATGGGTCACACCCAGTCAATGGGCCACACCCACCCGGCACCCGACGATGCATAAGTGGGTTTTGGGTTGCAGTTTGGGCACGTGGTCTCTAAAAGGTTCACTATCACTGGTCTAGGTGCTCAAGTCAAATCCCACCCCCCCACACAGACACATTTCTTGTGTTTTCTCTTTAATGGCAATACCGTGAAGCCCTTTGGCCACAACATGGTCATTTAGGAAACGATGGGATTGCTAAGTAAATGAGTGGGTGAGGTGACTTTTAATTCCATGGTGCAACGGCAGGATTTTTCAGATAGTTTCAGTGGAATTTTATTATTATTATTATTATTGTTGTTGTTGTTGTTGTTGTTATTATTATGGATCATCGCACAGTCGGCCAGATGTTCAGACTGGATTTGGCATTTTGTCTACCTATCGAGTCCTTAACCAGGACCTGGGATAGGCAGATGTGGATGTTTGATGGTATTACAGATATCGTCGCAGGATGGAAGCAGTTCCTAGTAAGGCCGCCTTTTGCAATTGACTAATAGCGAATTTGTCAATGCCAATGGTGTTCAAGTGGTGCTCCAGTTGTTTTGGGATTGCACCCAAGGCGCCTATCACTATTGGTACTACCCTTGCTTGCTTTTGCCACAGTCTTTCTATTTCTATTTGTAGGTCTTTGTATTTTGTTATCTTCTCCAGTTCTTTCTCTTCTATTCTGCTGTCTCCAGCACTGCCACGTCCACTATCCAGACTTTTTTGTCTTTCTTATCGACAATTGTTAAGTCTGGGGTGTTCTGTTGCAGGTGCTTGTCTGTTTGAATTCTGAAGTCCCAGAGCAGTTTAATTTTATCATTTTCTATGACTTTCTCTATTTTATGATCCCACTAGTTTTTGCTTACAGGCAAATGATATTTTTTGCAGATCTTCCAGTGCACCATTGTTGCTACTTTGTCATGCCGCTGCTTGTAATCAGTTTGTGCAATTATTATTCTCAATCATCGCACAGTCAGCCAGATGTTCAGACTGGATTTGGCATTTTGTCTACCTATCGAGTCCTTACCCAGGACCTGGGATAGGCAGATGGGGATGTTTGATGGTATTACAGATATCGTCGCAGGATGGAAGCAGTTCCTAGTAAGGCCACCTTTTGGAATTGACTAATAGCAAATTTGTCAATGCCAATGGTGTTCAAGTGGTGCTCCAGTTGTTTTGGGATTGCACCCAAGGAGCCTATGACTATTGGTACTACCCTTGCTTGCTTTTGCCACAGTCTTCTATTTCTATTTGTAGGTCTTTGTATTTTGTTATCTTCTCCAGTTCTTTCTCTTCTATTCTGCTATCTCCAGGCACTGCCAAGTCCACTATCCAGACTTTTTTGTCTTTCTTATCTACAATTGTTAAGTCTGGGGTGTTATGTTGCAGGTGCTTGTCTGTTTGAATTATGAAGTCCCAGAGCAGTTTAATTTTATCATTTTCTATGACTTTCTCTATTTTATGATCCCACCAGTTTTTGCTTACAGGCAAATGATATTTTTTGCAGATCTTCCAATGCTCCATTGTTGCTACTTTGTCATGCCGCTGCTTGTAGTCAGTCTGTGCAATCTTCTTGCAACAGCTTACCAGATGGTCCACTGTTTCTTCAGCTTCTTTGCATAGGCGGCACTTACTGTCTGTTGCTGTCTTCTCAATTTTGGACTTTGTATTGCATTTTCCTTAAGAAGGTTTTGTCTGTGCCAGCCAGAAATTAATCCCTCAGGTCTCTTCTTTAATTGTCCTCGCTCTTAGCATTGCAGGTTTTATTATTATCGCTTTCCCGCTATTTTTTTAAGTATTGCGCCAATGTAGTGCTTGGTTTCCCATGCCTTATTCTGTTCTTCATTTGGTCTTCTTGTCGGCAAGTTTCGTGCTCTCCAGTAGTTAGTAAGCCTTCCTGATATACTAATTTCAGTGCATCTTCATCATTGTTCTTCAGATATTCTTCCAAAGCCATTTTTTCTTCTTCAACCATCTGATGTACTTGTAGCATTCCACGCCCACCTATTTGCATTGGTAGATAAAGTCTGTCAATGTCACTGCGTGGATGAAGGGCATGATTCATTGTCATTATTTTTCTGGTCTTCCTATCCATTGCTTTTAGTTCTGCTTGAGTCCAGTCCACCATTCCAGCTGTGTACCTAATGACTGGAATTGCCCAGGTGTGATTGCCTTTATGGTATTTCCTCCATTGAGTTTGGACTTTAAGATCTTCTTTACTCTCTTGATTTTTTCACAGCTAATCTTTTTTTTTTTTTCACTTCAGTATGCTTGATGTTGTCAGCTTGAAGGATACCCAAGTATTTGTAGTAATCTTCCTCATCCTGACTCTTAATGTTATTTTGGTGGGGCATCTTGATTC